>NW_010167776.1:0-10437 GCF_000695765.1 Mesitornis unicolor | reverse complement strand
GGCGCGGGCATTTCCTCGTGATGGTGAGGGCCTGTGCTCACTGCTCAGGCAGAGGAATCGGACCCCGCCTCTGCCTTAAGTCAGCCTAGAACCTGCAGCGAGGCCTGTGAAAAACTTCAGGCTTCGTCTGGGCTTAAGGCTACAGGGTACCAACCAGCCCCCCTTCCACCCAGCACGGAGGAAATCTGGTCTTCAAAGAAAGAGCTGCAGGACCCATGAGGTTCTTAAAAGATCTGGCACAGGAGCAGATGCGGTTTGGATGCTCCAGTAGACACCAGCTGCCTACACAGGACTCTGTAAGTGCAAGTTTGTCATTTGCCCATACCCACCCTCTGGAGACCCCAACATATAACACAGCAGCAGATCCACAGGCTTGGAGCAGATATGACCAAGACATGGGCACAGGAGGGATTTTTTACCTTCTCCAGGTTTTGGATCACAGTAGACACAGGGAACTTATGATATTTCCACTGTAAGCACCACTAAGGGAAATAGCCGTTCCACACACCTCCAGATCCTGTGTTGCAACACCACCAGTGCCATCAAGGCAGCCTTGTCCCTGCGTCTCTCTTGGACCTCTTGGAGAACTGTCTGATAGAACCGCTCCTTTTTCCCAACTGTCCCTCTCTGTCTTCACCTAGAGTTGCCCATGTTAAACCAATCAAGGAGTTCCACCTGTAACTTTCTGTCCCTTGTTCTCTTCCAGCCCAAATCAAAACTTGTGCACACAAAATACAGGAGTTTGGGTCTTGACTCCAAATATACAGTTAGCACTCCTGGTCCTCATCAAGCTGTACAGCTCATTCCCCACCTGACGCTGTTTTCACACACCCCACGTACAGCTTCTGTGTGCTCACATATTAATATGCACACCTGCAACACCGCCACCTCCCTTGTGACCTCCCAGCATTCAGTATGGACCAGAACTTGCAACGTTTGGTCCCTTACCTGGCTTCATTTCATGGCACAGCATCTTCATTCTCAATTTCAGCCTACGTGTATATTGCCTGTAAAATGCCCAATTCCTTCTTCAGCTTAGTGCCAGAAACACCTCATGGGCTGAGCCAAGCCAACAAACTGAAATAACATTTAAGCAATTCCCCAAGTACAGATTCTCGTCTACACCTCCCTGAATCCCAGCCTCTGCCAAACTCCAAACACAGCATCTTGAACACTCTCATCTCAATCTCTCCCAGCTATATCTCACACTGCTTTGGCTGTTATTCAGGAAAATAACTTGACACCCAAGATCCATAGAGTTTTACTAGCTTTGTCTTATTTCTGGGATATACTGCTTCAGGGTATCGAGCATGGGCTGGCTTCAGCAGTTGTGATCTGTAGTGTTCCAGGACCAAACCTCAATCCGTAGCATTAACCTGCACCATTCTTGCCTTCCCTGATAGAGCTAAATAAGTAGGTTTGGATTCCATCTAAGAACAACTGCAATCCTCACAGAACAGATAATATAATCTCTCTAGAACGGCAAGTAAATCTTATTATTGAAAATTACGGTAATAAATGAATAATCAAATATGAAATGGCAAGAGCAGCAAGACTGACTAGGTCATACCCTTTTGACCAGAGGAAGCCCCTAGTGCTTTTTTGTTTCATTACTGCTAGCTGATCTGCTGAATTTGACTTTTCTTCTAGTCAGACCATTGAGCTGAGGGTCCACCGTTCTAATAGTGCTGTCCAAGAAGCAGATACAATTTTTCCTGCCTCTGTTGATTGTTTCTTCTCATCTATCAGCACTCTGGAGACTGAGTCCCCCTATTCAAACAGATTGGGTTAGGTCCTCAGGTGTTTGTGATGTGTCTGGGACAAAGAGAGTGGTAAGACTAAATATTAGGGTCTTGAGTGCCCCAGCAGCCTCTGAAATCTCTCCCCCCTCACCCCTGGGGGTTTAACCACCTGCCTGTGCCTCAGGCCAGCCCTGATGTGGTGCAGCTGTGTGACCGTGGATCAGTCTGCTGAGAAACAGCAAAGTTGTGAGAAGATTGATTTGGGCTCGCTCTGCTGTGCCTTAGGATCTGCCTTTGAGCACAAGGCCTTGCCTTTTACCTGAACTATACTGTGCCTGGCCCGCTGCCGTCCTGCTTTAGCCTAGGAACCGACGCATCGCTGCAGATGTCTGGTGATCACTGGGCTCATCCTTGTTACTGCATTGGATGTGCTCTGCTGTTCTTGTTCAGGTACTGTGGGACTGTGTTTCGTGTCAGTGCTCCTGGCTCACCCTCCTCTGTGCTGTGGCCACTTTTGCTGCTCCCTGATACTTGTGCACAAGCGTTCCTACTGTGCGTTTACCCCACTAGCTAGTGGTGTGCGCTTTAATATTGAACAGGCCCTGAAATGATCAATAAATGATTTAATATGTGAGTGTAAGTAACTTACAGTAGCTATGCCCACTTCTCTGCTGGGAGAGTGGCAGAAAGAAGGGCTTAATGCGCAATTCCTCTCATATCCAACAATTGTAGTTTTATTTTTGGTTCCATGAGGAGTCTTTCACCTCCCTGAACCCACCTTCCTTGGGAGACCATTTTGAGACCTGTGTAGGAAGCAAAAAGACTCTACCTCAAATTGGTGAAGAAGGTCTGATATGTCCAGATAGCTAGAAGAGGGAGGGGAGAGCAGAAAAGGGGACAGATGGGACATTTATTTAGAAAACTTAATGTGAGTAGTACTGAAAAAAACAGGCAAAAAGGTTTTTATATATTTTCCTTGTGCCTGAAAATCAATCCAAACCTAGTGCTGTTTCAACATACCAAATTCCTTGGTGTTGGACAGCAAACAAGCGCCGTCTCCTCACTCTGGAGGCTACAGACTACTTTTAGGTTAACTGCAATTGCAGACCTGTCCCTGCCCTTCACCAGAGTGGTCTGTGTCTGACTGATCCTCAGTTTGTGGTCATGGATCAGTTCTGAGCTTGTGTGCTAATTTTTTGATTTATATCCTCTTTCCTTTTCAGTAGGAAATGAATCTTTTTAAAGGTAGAATACGGGTGTTATTTCATTGTCCAGTTCCTATCAACATTCTGCCCGTGGCTGCTGTTAAATGAAATGTCTATTTTTTTTCTAGGTAAGGTTAGAATATGGCCTGTGAACTGTGCCAAACACTAATACCTGCACTAAGTTCTTGGGTGATAGTTTTAAGTTTTTGACTCTTTACTACAGTGCTTGAACAGAACAACTGTGTGGGTCTCAATGGATGGTTCTTTGTAAATGTATTACTTGGAACACGAGGTGATGTAGGAGCTCCCTGTGTCTGGAGATCCTTCTGCTGTGGAAGTGGTGTATCCTGACATGCGTAATTCCTGCAGTGCTCCATCTTTAAGGGAAGATTATCAACTGAGAAGGGAAAAAAATACTGGTCACTGCATATACTGCCTCTGAAAGCTTGCACATGAACAAACTGGTGGGTTTTTGGTGGTGTTTTGCTCTGGGGTTCGTTTGGGTTTTTTTTCCCTGCAGATAAATAGAAAACAAATGCCAATGGCAAACTTGCTTCGAATTGCTTGCTTGTTTGATTGAGGTACATTTCTGTCGGCATCATTGCATTTTGAGTATCATAAAATGAGGCAGGATGAGACTGGAGTGATTGTAACAGTTCTAACATAGAGGGGGCTTGTGCTTTCTGGGATGATGTTCTTAATGAATTAACAAAACAAATCAAACATTAAGAAATACTAAATCACAGTAGCTACAGAAGAAAGAAACAACAAACCTCCCCACAGCTTCTAAGAACAACAAAGCCTGAATTTTGCCAAAAAAGCAATGAGAAAGAACTGAAGATTGCCAGCATTGCTCTGCAGAGCCTGCGAGCCTTTCTGTTCAGTGCTCCATGGCTACCTGCTCACCCTTGTTACCATCCCAACGAGACACAGCTGCAGGGACCTCCCCTGCAATACAAGCCGCATCAATTAACTCGGCTGTGCCTTTTTTATTTTTAATGCTCCCTGCATTTTGTCTAATAGGATTGTCTTTTCAGTTTTGTAACCCTCAAATGGCCAAGAGGGGTCCCACCGTGACACGGCTTCAGAGTCCTAGTAAAACTGAGCATACTGCCCTCCCCCGTCCCTTGTTTTTGCCTTATTTTGTATTCATGAATGAACTGTAGACTTTCCCGTTACAACCATTTTCCCCTTTTGTATTCAAAAGTATTCTTGTATGTTATTTCAGAATGGCCACGCTTTCTAAAAGGTATTCCAGCTGCTTACTTATCTCATATCAGGATCTGTTTTTCAGAATGTTACCTTTGATTTGAGAAGTTCATGCCTGTTTCTACAGATTATGGGAGTGGCTATGATGGCCCTTTCGTTCAAGTACACATTCACATAAGAAGCAGCCAATTCCTGCTTTTTAATTTGGGTCTGTTTTTGCAAGTAGGTTTTTTTTTTGGGGGGGGGGGAAGGAATCTACATTATCAAGCTCGAGACCTGGAGTAGTGCAGTGCAGTTTGTATCTTTACTGGTGAGAGGAATTCCCAGTTCTAAGCCAGAAAGTTTCTTACGCTGTTGAACGTTGAAATGTACAACGCTGTGCACACAGTTTTGTAACAGTGTTTGCTAGGTCCACCAGTGCAACTGCTGAGGTTGGTTGGCTGGTTGGTTGTTTTGGTCTGGTTTTTTTCTTTGTTGTTGGTTGGTTTGGTTTGGTTTGAACTATCTGCTGCTTTTCAGAAACACCCAGCAAATAAACAAGAATCTGTTTCTGGTTTGGATGTGCAAAGGCTGGAGAATGAATATTCCCCAACAATTTTAAGGTCCCTGGGATCTCAGTACAAAACCCACCCACTGAGTCACTACTGTTACGGGTTTTCCTTATCGTTCTCTACAAGTCAGTCACCCCCAATTCACTTACTTTATTTGGGTGATATGTTTAAAGGGGATTTTCATAGGCTGAATCTGTAGGACGTGTTCCCCAGCATTTAGTATTCAGTGCAGCTTTCTCTGTTAGTTCTCCCAGCACTTCACCAATTTGAAACAGGCTGGTGGGTGTAGCTGCAATTGCTTTTCTCCAGCTGTGCGAGCATGCCTGGCCTTATAATTTTTCTATTTGAATCAGCATCAAGTACAGTCATGCATTTTGCATATCGTATTAGATCTTTAGTAATCAAGTTCCTCCTGTTGTTATTAAATTGTGTGGATATAAGCAGAAGTCATGGGGTTGATCTGTGCAACTCTTAAGTTCTGAGAGATGAGACTGATTTCTCCTTTTTCCCAGAACCGGACCTGAGAGCTTATACCAGATGCTAGACATGTTCTGTGTTGCTATACTTTATATTTATGAAAGTACTCTTTGCAGTTATTTTTTCCTTGTAGTGGTATTCACATGAACTGTGTGAGAAGACTTATTGTGGCTAATGTAAAAAATCTGTTTACCTTACCTTTCAGAAGTGTCACAAAACAGATTTCCAGCATGCATGTTAGAAGCAGAAGGGCATTGATAGAGCTCACAGCAGTCCATCTCCTCACTGAAGCTGTCTCTCTTTTTTTTTTTTCCTAATGGTGTTGCCAAACAGAGAAATCAAAGCTCTTCCAGCCTTTTCCCCCACCCCTGGATATAGTACCATAAATCCAAAATCAACTGTTGCTTGTTGAGGCTGGGGGTTCTGGTTGTTTTCTGTGCATGCCAGGAAAACGTCAGGTCCTCCATCGATTCAGATGTAGTACTACTTTACTCCTGTTCTAGTTCTTACACATGCCAGCCAGCTCAGGATGATGACTGTTTCCAAATCGCATAGCAAGAGCTCAAAATTAATTTGGACAGCTTATTAAATAGCAATGACTTGGGGGAGTGGAGGGGGAGAGTGGGGAGCATAAATCTGCATTTGCATAAGAGCTGGCTGTTGAATTTTGCTTCCATGAGTATCGTTCCCTTCCTCTTTGGTCATCTTCCCAAGTGCCCACTGAGCTGTGAGGTTGAAGTACTTCAGAAGCTCACACAGGGAGCCTGTCTTTCAAAAGATGGGTTGTTTTTAGCTTGGTGGTTTGTTTTATTATTATTGTTATTTGAGCAGGGGTATTCTGACCTCTCTCCTTTGTGTCTTAGCTGTAAGTGGGATAGAAAAACTCCTGGAAAACACTGGTCTTACTTGTTTCTTGGACTGCCTCATTCTTCATTCAGGCAAATAAGTATTACGGTGACTTCCTGAAGGTAACTTCTTAGATCCGTGTGTCCTCTGTGCGGTTTTTCTTTGACGAAAGCATTTCTGGCATTCTGCAATGAAAAATCTTCTGCCTGATGACAGATAGATTGCTAATCCCCTTGCTGCTTTTTCTTGTGAAGCTGGGGACTACAACTGCCTTTTTCAATAGGTACTTTGTAGTTACTCCCCTGACAAACACTTTACCTTTGCTCAGAGGTCTATTGACAGGCTGCTTTGAGAAATCAGTACAGTCTGCTTATTTCACTATATCAGACAAATAAAACGAAGTTATATTTTTTTTAAACAATGTAATACCAGTATTTGATAGTTGGTTAAAATATGCAATTCAGAGAATACCTTAGCGAGACAATCTCGTGCTGTACAGCCTGTCTGATCTGATCACAGTAGTCACTTCTCGCTTTAGTATCTATGAATCCAGTTTTGGATTTGTATCCCGTCTGAGTTCTGCGTATTTTCGTGAGTCCCCAGCTCATCTCTGGTGTGAGTTGGTTGAGCACTCGAGCTTCCAGGAGTGCAGGAGTTTTGTCAGAACAGGACTTTCACTTCAGTTTGGAACAGCACAAAGCAAGTAGAGATGATCTGGGATTAGCACTAAATATTCAAGCTGATTCTGAGCCAGACGGTTAATGTAGAAATACTGGTTGAGCTCTGCATGTATTCCAGTTTAATTTGAGTTTTGTGAGAATGCTGCTGTACGTACTTCTCTGGGAACAAGAATCTACCTCTTAGACGCCTGAGTTACCCCTCTGACTTAACAAATCAACTGGCTTTGACCTTGAGCTGCATTTCAGGAATACAAATTGGTGATGGAACTGGTTTTTATTAACTGCCTCTGTTTGCCAAAAATATGGACAAATTGCTATTTGCCTGAACACAGAAAAATCGAATAGCAGGAGACTATTCTCATGGTTCAGAGTCCTCTTGCAGCAGGACTTGTCCTCAAAATCCTTCCTTGACTTTCACTGAATTGTATTGTGGGGGCTTCTTGAGAAACTGCCTAGAGACTTTTTGCTTTCTGTGGCATCTCTGAGATCATCTCTGACTTAACACTTCTAACAAATAGGACTGTAAGAATGACCGTGTCAGAAAAAAGTCCAGTATCCCGCTCATATCCAACTCATATCCTCTTTATTTCCTAAACAACTGCCCATTCATTGCAAGAACTTCCTTTTCATACTATGACAACTTAGTTTCAAGAGTTTCTAATATGGGACATTCTCAAAGGCATCTGGAAATCCTAATAATGATATGAACTGAATCTCCCTTGCATATGTTTGATTTCATTAAATAATGCCACTAGATCTGCATGGCATGAATTTCTGTGCAAAACCTGTGTCAGCTCCTCCCCAGCATATCCTGTTCACTAATACTGGTTTTTGGTTGAGTGTGCGTTTTGATATTGTTTGTTTCTTTGTTTGCTTTGGGTTCTTTTGCTATATTGCTTCATAATTCATCTTGGATTTACAAGTTTACAGTTTTCTTAAATCCCTTCATACCTGCCTTAAAAAACGGCATTGCAATACCCACCTACCATGAGAGTTTTTAGCAAGAGAATTGATATTTAAGCTGGTTCATCTCTGAGTTATCTTATAACACTGAGGTGAAAACAGTTTGGTCCCACAGATGTGTAAATAACTTAACGTTCTATAACTTAATCCCCTACTCTTCAGGGTGAAACAGAACCTCCAATGTAGCCCTTCATCAAATAACAATCAGGTCTTTTGGCACTGAAATCTCAAGTACTCTTCCACTGAATTCAGATGTAAAACAAAACAACTTTTTTTTTCCCTAATGGTTGTATAGGCTCTGAGTAATCCCTTTAATCTTGATTTGTCTCATTGCCAGATTCTCTGGCATGCTTCCTTTTCCTCATGTATTTGAAAAAGAACTTACTAGTTTTCATACTTCTAGCAAGGTGTTCCTAAAAATGTTTCTCGGCCTCTTCACTCTGTTTTTTACATGTAACCTGCAAACGTTTACAAATCTGATTTCCCCTGTACTCCATTGGGCAGAACTTCAACTATTTGAAGAATGCCTTTCTGCTTCTAAACCCCCCCATTGCCATGCTGTTGAGGCATGCAAACTTTCTCTTCCAGGATGGGGTCTTTTTGAAACCTCTCTGTTCCCAAAATGTAGATTTTTGCATGTGAACCAAGTTCTGACTAGTGGTAATTTTAATTTCTAAAGTTGCAGAATTGCTCCTCACGTTTATTTTTAATAAAGAATCTATTGTAGCCAGCCTGAATGATTCTTCACCAACCTGCAGCATGCAGATATTTCACGCTGAGGGTACTAGAGCCTTCTTCAAAGGCCTCCTGCTGTCTGTTTCCTGGTTGGGCGATTTTGTGATGAGGGAGAACCTGCATTTCCTGGCTTCTGGCTGAGCCTGGCTGTGTTAAGTGCCTCTTTAGCTGCTATGGAGGAGCAGCTATCTCAAGATAGGCAGGAATGTGCCTAACATCTTGCAGTGGCTCTGACTGGGGGCTGGAAGCATTCTCACGCTAGGTGGGGTGTGGGCTGAGATACTCAGTGCCTGCCTTGCCTTGGTCTCCACTGAGATCTCCCCAGGGCTCAAGGAGAGGTGCTGCCAGTATCAGAGGACAACTGAATCAGCAGTTACTAAGAAAGTTTGACACAGACTGTCTGGAGGACCAGACGGGATAACCCAAGCGTGCTGAGAGCTGGCAGGTGTCATAGCAAGGCCACTGTCATCTTTGGAAGGTCATGGAGACTGGGGGAGATCCCCGATGATAGGGGAAAGGCTGGTGTTACATCTACCCACAACAGGAGTGGGAAGGATGATCTGAAGGACTGTAAGGCAGTCAGTCTCAGTTTGGTCTCTGAGAAAAACCATGAAGCAAGTCTTCTTGGATGCCTTTTTTGGGCACATGAAGGAGAAGGTGACTTGGAATAGCCAGCATAGATTAACCAAGGGTAAATCATGCATGACCTACCTCAGTGCCTCTGATGACGAGGTGACTGGTTCTGTGGATGAGGGAAGAGGAGTGGATATCATCTGCTTTGACTCGGGCAAGGATTTTGACTGGATCACCTACTGTACAGTTGTCTCCATGTTGGGACATCACGGTGAGGTGGGATGGCATGATGAGGGGTTGGAGCGCTTGCCCAGGGAACAGAAGCTGAGGGACTGGCCTTTACCTTTGTTAGCCTGGAGAAAAGACTTTGGGGGCACCCAAAAGCTGCTTTCTGGTACTAAAGAGCCTGTTGGTCTCCTCACTAACCTCTCTTTACTGAAGTGCATAGTCAGAGGACAAGACACAGATGTCCTGAACTGGAACACGGCAGGTTGCTACTTCATAGAAGGGGTGGGAGGTGAATTAGTTTTCCCATGAGGCCAGTCAAGCACTGAAACAGGGATTGGGAAAGGTGCCAGTCTCTGTCCTTACAGACTTCTATGGTCCAACTGACAAAGTCCTGAGAGAACCGGTATGAACTCAGCACTGACTCTGAGCAGGAGCCTGGACTGGAGCCCGAGAGCCCTTCCAAAATGAATTATTATACAACAGCTTGTATATACTATGTAATCCAAGAATTTCCATTCTTGGAGATTCTTCTTCAAACTTAACCCTTGCGATATCTGCAGGGCCATGCTCGCATCCTTCTCTGTGGTTAGCATGCGGACACGTAAGGCGGTATGCCCCTAGCATTACTTCAGGTCTTTTCAGCTGGCTGGTTATTTCTTGGAGGTCCACATCTGAGGTGGGCCGCAGGGTTACAATCAAACTGTCTGGTATACAGACGGCTGTGTTTGCAAACCAGAACTGCCTGGGAACTGATGATGTCAGATCTCTGGACTGCGGATGTGCAGCAGCTCGGTCTGTGCAATGTGTATTCCCCAGACACCCTCATTTACTCCCTTTTAAAGGGGTCTTTATTTTCTTCACCCTTATGAAAGTGTGCTGTGACAAGGACCAGATTGCCTGTTAATATGAGGAGGCAGAGAACCAGTCCCTGTGTGTCCCAGGGACAGTGTTTTATTAAAAAATATTCTCTTAACACTTGACTGAAAGCAAGGACAGCTACTCTTGTCTGCTGAACACTTCTCCTTGCTGCTTCTGGTTCTGTAAAGCAAGTTTTTGGAAATCCCAGTGGCTTTTCCAGAGCCAAACCAGTATCTCAGCAGGACAAGGAAGCAGAGGCGGGGAAGACTTTATGCGTTTCGCGCTGGTCTGCCTGCTCTGGCAGACAAAAGCCATTCCCAGTTCGGCTTAGGAACAGGCAGCCGCTTGTTGGTGCGCAGGGCCCGAGGCC
>NW_010167775.1:689-912 GCF_000695765.1 Mesitornis unicolor | reverse complement strand
CCAGGGGGTGCATACGGAGGAGGCGACGCTCGCCCGCCACCGGGATGGGGGATCCCTGCCCCAATTCCTCCCCGTGCGCCCCTTGCTCCTGCCCTGCGCCCAGGTCCCGTTGCCGGCGCTGGTCAAGCTGGAGTAGGGGTTGGTGGGCGTGGGAAGGAGCCACGTCCCCCTCTACTCCTTGAGCAGGGGACGGTGGCGATGGTGGAGCCTTGGACTTGTGGTG
>NW_010167775.1:403-645 GCF_000695765.1 Mesitornis unicolor | reverse complement strand
CCCAGGAGGGTTTGGGAATGGGGGCGCTGCCAGTTTCGGCACCAATGGGGCTGGGACCCGGAGCCGGGGACCCCCACTCTGCTCTCATTCCCATCCCCAGGCCACGGGGGGCTCCGGCGTCCCCGAACCCCAGGGTCGCTGCCTCGTTTGCTGTTCAGGAACCTTTTAACGGCGAATTTTAAGGGGTCGATGTGAAGATGGGGGGGGTCGCCATGTGACCCCCCCCCATCAGCCCCGCGCTG
>NW_010167775.1:0-348 GCF_000695765.1 Mesitornis unicolor | reverse complement strand
GCCTCAGTTTCCCCATCTGTAAAACGGGTGTAACGGCATCTGCTGGGCTTGGGGGTGGGTTAACCCCTTCCTGACCACGCAGAGTGAGTGCTGGGCTGTAGGGGGTCGGTGCTGGGAGAGCTGTGGTGATGGTGGGGAGGGGGGAAGAACCCCCCAATGAGCCCTCGAGGGGCAGCGGGCGAGGACCACGGGGGTTTGTGGCTCCTCTCGTTTCTTTTTTCATCTCAGAATGATTAAAAAGGGTAAAAACCACCCAGGAATGAGTGCTCTGGGGTCCCTTGGTCCCTGCGCCCCAACCCTAGGGGATCCCTTGGTCCCTGGGCTCACGTCCTGGGGGTCCCTTGGTCC
>NW_010167774.1:0-5652 GCF_000695765.1 Mesitornis unicolor | reverse complement strand
ATTTATACATATATATGTATATAAAAATATATACATGCATATATACACTTATAAAAATTATATACACACATATATATATAATAGAATGTGTATATATATATACACACACACGCACACTACAGCTCAATATCTGAGGACATCTCCCAGCACCACCATCATACCTGCTCCACAGACACCACAGACAAAACCTGCTGCATGCACGCAGTGTTCAGTGATGGCTGGGCAGGTCCATGTAAAGGTTGAGGTCAAGTCATGAAGTCAGCTCATAGGTCAGGGTTGGAGCTTTTGGGCACCTCCAGCTCTAGCAATGTGAATTTCTGGGGTCCTGGTCCTCAAGTGGGGGTTAACCTTGGCAGCAGGTCTCCATCTGTGGGGAAGGGAGAAGAGCTGGGTGTCAAAAGGAGGATGCAAGCAAATAGCTCAGAAATGTCTTAAATGCTTAAAAAGAGAGACTTTGTGGTTGCACAGGCTCCATCAACACCTGGTTTAATTGCATCTCTGAGAAACAGAAAATTGTGTAGAGCCCAGCCAGAGCTGGAGTTACTAATTACTTTAGCGGTCTTTATTTTTCTCATTATACCATTATTTTTTTTTTCTAAGTAATATTAACAAAGTAAAAACAAGCCATAGATTCCACATCACCTGCTGTCCTTTAAATGAAGTTTAACTGAATTTTTATGAATTTTTAAATGAAGTTATGGACATTTTTTCCCCCTCTCTATTGAAGTCTCTCCAGAGAACCCACTTCCGAGCAGCATCTACAGCGAGATCTCCCATGGTAAGATCATAGCTCAGGTTTGGTAATCCAGACCTTCTCCTTGACCAGAAATGGAAGCTTTAACCCAAGCAGCACCTGGTGATGGAGAATCGAAAGCCCCACTGTGTTTTGGAGAGGTCAGGGCCAGAAAAGCAACTTTTCACTTGATGGGGCCATCAGCTGCGCGGCAGGAAAGGCTGCAGTGCTCACAGCTCAACACATGCCTTAAGTTTTGCTTTCTTATCAGGCTTCTAATGTACATTATATGATATATCTGTAATTTATATTATTAGTGTACTATATAATGTACATTACAGCAAGCAGGAGATAAGAAACCCAGGAAAAGATAAGATAAAGTTAACACGTAGCATAACAGTGACAGATTGTTTCAATCTCGCAGTTCGAACTCTTGTTTAAGCATTTCCCACCCATTTTTCTGACTTCGGTTACGCTTCTGGTTTGCACATCTTCTGGTAAAGGTCATGTCATGATCCTAAACCAAAAGCAAAACCAACGTGAGCTGAAGAATTCACTTCAGCATTTCTGGAAGGTAGGAAAATGTTAAACACAGCCCTGTGCTGTGAGTTCCTTGGCTGAGCCCCCAGTGCATGGTGATCGGTCATAGGACAATGGGGACAGGACAGAAATTTTGGATTTCCTTTGTTATGGCTTTGCTTTGGGCATTGAGGAGCAAAAGAGCAAGCAAAATCATTGAATTATTTGGTTGGTAAAGACCTTTAGGGTCTTGGACTCCAACAATAAACTGCTGAAACCTGATCTAGCAAAGATCTGCCCCTTCCGCCACGAACACTGTGGCAGAAGGGGTGCTGGACCAAGGCCACCCCATTGACCCTTTTCCTCTCTGTCCCTTTTCAGATGATGACATTGGACTTTTCCTGGGACTAGGCACCAGCATGGTCATATTATCAGTTGTTTTTCTAATTCTGATGTTGAAAAAATCAGCCAGAAAAAGGTATTGCTTTCTCCTCCACAATTTTTTCCTTATTTCCAACTCCTGCCTTTTTTCTTCCAGAATATTTTAAAATTAACTACAGAAACCTGTTCTTACTAAGGACAACTAGTCTCATTAATCATACTGCCATATGAAAAGACATCTGTGTGCTCTACAGTGAGGCAGAGACCAAGAAAAAAATTAAAAATCACTCCTCTGTCAAGGCCAGACTTGAGGACATGCAATATATGACTACATAGATATAAGGGATAGAAAAATAGAGGAAAAACGTCATCTCTATAGGTAAGTTTTATCCTAGGATAACTGGAATAGGGATGTCCAGGCACTGCTGTCTCCAACACAAACCCAGGGAATGGGTGGCACAGAGCAATGGGCTGGATCTTCCCCACCAACCAAAAAATATGGGAGTGGAGACCTGGGGCTCAAGGGTGTAAGGAACCACCTCTTTCGGTTCCTGAACCCAGCCTAATTCTTCTGCTTACAGTGTCATTGTGAAACATGGACATTTTGACAACAGCAGTGCACCAGAATGCCAGCAAAGCTCAGTGAAATTCAAATCTCTCACAAATAATTCTAATTTCTGCAGCAGCTTTGGCTGTAGGAAAATCAGCTTCCATCATCGCTGTGTGTTTGAGTCCAAGGCACACATCCTTCCAACGGGTCATACACAGAGCTTGGTGCTCCCATTTTAGCAACATTTTCACTTATAGACAAATTTTACATAAGGGATTGACCTAGAGTAGTTCAGCATCCAAGCTTGTACCACCACGAATAAAACCTGGGGGAAAAAAGGTTGAAAAATGAAGAGTTAGAGCTCAGACAGGGAAACCCACCCCTATGGGGTAGACCTGGGTCTTCCAAGCCATCCATGAAGGATGGATGGACTTTGTGTGCCCCTCCTGCCAGGGATGGTTTCATCTTGCATTTGGTGACTGCTAAAATGGACTAACATCTTGGGGTTGATATTTTCTTCTTTTTGGGAAAGAATTAACACCACCGTTGCATTGCTCTTGCCCAAATGGCTGTTTGAAGACTTCCCCCACCTGGAAAACAGCAACGTGGTCAAGTCCCTCCAGGTAACCGCACCAGTATCTCCCAGTTTTCCTTCACTGGTCTCCCCTTAGATTAAAGTTTGCTCCGGAGCTGTGAGATACAGGGGTGGGAGGGTTTGGATGAGAGAGGTGGGAGGGAAGTCGAGTTGAAGACAACAAGTCATCGCCCCATTCCTTCCTTGGGGTGCTCTAATGGTAGCTCTCCCATTGGCAAAATTTGCCAGTTTGCTACCACACTCACTGTTTTTCTTCCAGGAAAAGGGTGATTTCATGAGTAGCAGCTTCCATGAGCCGTTCTTGGACACCAGTGACCCCACAGTCATAGAAATCGAGGAGGTGCCAGCGCAGGAGGAGCACAAGAACGTGGCCACCAGAAGGACACCCCCCAGAGAGGTCCCTGAGGACAGGGAGGGGCCAGGGAGCAGCGCAGTGCGCACCAGCAGCATGTCCCCATGGCAGATCAGCGACTACAAACCCCAGGTGTCCGATGGGACCCCGCTGGGGTACATTGCTGCCAACATCTACCAAATGCAACCCATTGCACCCCTCCTGGAGCCGGAGACCAATGTTATCTTCAGAGACTACACCAGCCCTGTTTCCCAGCTGTGGGACAGGGACGGAGGGGATCACTGCGTCTGTCTGCTGGAGAAGATCAACCTCATCTTGAACAGCAGCCGCAGTGGGCAAAGCCACACGTTCTGCTCAGCCCCCGGGGGACATGGCTGCCTCCAGGGGCCCCCCTGGGGACATGTGTTGGCCAACGATGGTCAAGAGCAAACGCTGGTCCCCGATGAGCTGGTCTCCTGCCTGAGAGCCATGGATGGGGACTCGGTGGATGCAGAGACCTGCTTCCCACAAAGCGTCGGGAGGGTGTTTTGAGACAAAATGTAGCTGGGATTAAAAAAAACCCCAAAGTGATGCCCATGGCACTTATCGGCCTCTGAGACTGCAAACAGCAGAGCTGGAAATTTCAGATCTGAAATTTGCTCTCCTAATCTTAATTGTGGCTGCCTGGAACGCTTTGGCCAGTAAATCACAATTTTAAACTTACCTCATATTTTCATGAGCATAAAACCCAGAAAACTTGTATTGCCATATGCACTAAAATACAGAGCAAGGGATTTTTGCAGGAAGCAATAGGCTTTGATTATTATTTGAAATTTTGATTATTATTTGAAATCACTCTCTTGTGGAACGTTTGGAGCATTTCATCCCTGGAGCTGATTGCAGTTAAGATGGATAAAGTGATCCCTTAGACATCCTGACCGAATCGTATAAAATATTTTGGAATCACTGCTAATGAAGAGACTCCACACTGAGGAGGATGTATGTATCATTTATCACACAGCAGACATGGGGATCAAGAACATGAAATCTTTGCTGTACGACAGAGTAACCCAATTCCATTTTCCCTCCCGTTCAATAATAAATACCACATGGGGTATTTATTTATAACAAGCTGCCATTGCCTGCCAGGCTGATTTAAGATCCCTCTGAATTGTTTGCTTGGCAGATTCCTCATTTTTAGTGCAGGATTTATCATCTCACAGTGGCTTGGTGCTGCCTGAGCCTTGCCACGCAGTGTGAAACACATCGTGGTACGATGAAACGGAGTTTATTTGGCATGAGATGGAGAATTTGGATCTTCTGACATCCCAAAAATGAGACACAGGAGTCTCCTTCCTACTGAGCCCTTGTGAAATAATTTACAAGTTTGTGTGGGACTTCAGAAGTGGCCTTGCAAGGTGCTCTTAAAGCAACCAGAAACTCCCTGCAGATGCAAGAGGCTGGATTACAAATTTATTCATGGATCACTTCAACTTTTTAAAGGAAACACTCCAAAGGCTTTTAGGGAATTCAAGCATGAAGGAAATTTATGCTACTCTGTAAAATGCCTGAGAACTCAATGCTGTCTGCAAGGTTTGCTCTGCCACTCCTCTTCTTGCAGAGTTATCCATGTGACTATTACAAAATCACTTTTGGCAGTAGAGATGCTAAACCTGCAGATTATTGTCAAATTTTCACAGAATCACAGAGTTGTTAAGGTTGGAAGAGACATCCAAGATCATCAAGTCCAACATCAACCCAGTGCCACCACGGCCACTAAACCGTGTCCCCACGTGCCACATCCACATGGTTTTTGAACCTCCCCCAGGGATGAGGACTCCACCACTGCCCTAGGCAGCCTGTTTTGCTGGGCACTGTATGCATTTCTGTTGCACAAATGGATCAATTTTGCTGTGGACTTATCAATCCCTTCACTTCAGCCCAGTTGTGCACTGTATTAATTTCCTTTTAGCAGTCCCAGAGATCTGTCCCTTAAATTCACAGCGCAGCGGTTACCTGGTAAGACGGGGTTGGCGTCTTCTTGAGAAGCGACAAACCATTTCCAAGCCAGAAATGCGACTTTTACATGTAAGCAAGTCTAAAATTAGTGATTGCTGCCTGGGCAGGAAGGAAATAGTCAAAGAGCAGCCACGTACTCTCAGCAGCCCAAATGTGAGGTGGAGAAGGGTTTTTTTTCGATGTCCACATCCTGAGACTCACACTGCTGATATTGCCTGAGCTACCAAACACTGTGGTGAAAATGCTCCTCTGGCCTTTTCCTGGCCAGAAAAGAGGGCTGAAACCAGAAAAACGTATGATTTCAGGTACCTGCTGGTCTTAGGGGCAAATGTTGCCCTGCCCTCCCCATGCTCCATCATTTGCAAAGCTCCAATGGTTTCTTTGGGGCTGAAGGAAATATTTCTCCTTTGTGTGGGTGCATGGATGCATCTGGTGAGTATGGCCTGGTTACTGGAGAAAATGGAAAAAGAAGGGTATAAATAGATATATTTTATATACAAATATCTATTATATAAATATATATA
>NW_010167773.1:0-28153 GCF_000695765.1 Mesitornis unicolor | reverse complement strand
TAGAGCTAGCACCCGGCTGCAGTACTCACCGATCCTGCTGCTGGATCTCGCCGAACTTCTTTTGATGCAGCCCAGGATGTCGTTGACCATCTGGGCTGCAAGCGCACATTGCCGGCTCATGTTGAGTTTTTCATCGACCGACACTCTCAGGTCCTTCTCCTCAGGACTCCTCTCAAGCCATTCTCCACCCAGCTTGTATTTGTGTTTGGGATTGCCCCTACCCAGGTACAGGGCCTTGCACTTGGCCTTGTTGAACTTCATGAGGTTGGCATTGGCATGCCTTCCTTCCAGCGTGTCAGCTGCACTATCCAGCTTGCTGTCATCTGCAAACTTGCTGAGGGTGTGCTCGATCCAACTGTCCATGTCACTGACAAAGATGTTAAACAGTACCAGTCCCTGTACCAATCCCTGAGAAACACCACTCATCACTGGTCTCCATTTGGACATTGAGCCATTGACCGCAACTCTCTGAGTGTGATGATCCAGCCAATTCCTTATCTAGCAAGTGGACCATGTATCCCTATAATTAATTATCTGCCTTTAATTATTTATTACTGCAAAGGAATATGTGGAAATTCTGTCTCCAAATAAGGTGCAAACAGCTTCTTCACAGGTTCTAGTAAATTCTTATAATCTGTCTTGTTATTAACTGCTTTTAAAATTTTTGAGGGGAATTTATGCTAACCCTCAAAAAAGAGTTGTTTGCCAGATTCATTCTGATACTGATATTTTCTGATACTGAACATATACTTCTATAATTATATTGAATGGTTATAGAGCAGGTTTGAAAGCTTTGTGCTGAGAAATGAAAAATAATGAAGTAACAGTTTAAGACTTAAAAATAAACAGATAATTTTCAGTGTAAAGGTCATTATAACAATACACTTTTTTCCTTAGTAAAAGTTGCCAATTTTCCAGAGGCTAAACTCAAGTCTGTTGAAAATCAATGTAGCACCCATCAGTGGATGCTTGGTCAGGCCCTTTGAAGTCAAATGTGACATCTTCAGGTAAATATAGGAAGCAGTTTTCCCAGTGAAAAGACCTCAATTAAAATAAATTATCTATCTTTATTCTTATTTATAGATATCTGTGAAGGAGATAACATTTTTTAATTTATTTCAGTCATTTAAAATATCATCATGTAACTCATGCTAGAAAGAGGTATTAAAGATTAATAAAGAAAAACAAAATAGCTGGCACTGATGAGTGTGCCAGCAGTTAAAATAGTCAGCCTTTTTGTCTCTTCTTTTGCAACTTATTTTCTGTATCCTGCTTTGATATTAATATGCACTGAAATTGATACTAATGCTGACATTGACTTGTAGAAAATTAGTATGTTTAACATGACTATTTAATGGTAATTCAAGGTTCAGGATTATCTGCTAAATGAAGTCCTGTGGAGTATATTCATTAAGCAAGTAGGGATTTATTTTCCTGTCTATTTGATTTGGTGCTTTTTTTAAAAAAAATACTTAAATTAAGCTATTTTTTATTTATTTTCATTGGCTGGATATTGGCAGTTGGCAATCACTGTGCCAAAGAGCCTTTAGGAATATGTATCCAAAAAGTAATAGAGGCTTACTGGAAGATTTCTAGTGTTTAAAGAGCCTCTGAGATATTTTAATCTCGGGCTGTATTTAGGGATGACTGTCAAAATGTTTACTAGAGCCTTTACCAACACTGATGCAAATACAGTATTTAACAAAATCACCTCATATTCTCTGGAATTTCACCACCGGGTGGTATCCGTTTACATACTTAAAGACATCCCTGGTATGTGGAGTTCCTTACTTTGTTGTGTTGATGAGTAAATACAACATTTTTGTACACCTTTGTTAAGATATAATGCAAATTTGCAGCTTTAATTTGGCAAGTATGTTTGCTTGTGACAAAATTATTTTAAAGATGAAACATCTGTTGTGCTTTGTACTATTTTACCATCTCAAGCAGACTGTGCAGAAGGGCAATGAGGTGTGTGAGAAGGTTGGAGGAAGAAAAATAGCAATACTTCTGTTTACTAAAGGGAACTCTGTTGGCAACATTAGTGAATAAATATCTTGTGTTAGTCTCTCCTGCTCAAACTCTGAAATGCAGTTTGTTTCATTTTATCTCTGACAGATCATTCATTAAATATCAAGAACAGTTTTAAGGGTGGCTGGAGCTATTCTTTATCAGAGGTAAACTGCTGAGAGGACACATACACATGATATATGTTGTACTGATCTTTCATACACTGGACATGAAACAAATGTACCACATGCTCAGATCAAATGTGTATGTGGCCAAAGAAAGAAAATAAAGCAAAGTATGCATTTTTTTCCGTAATACACACCACTATTTAGGTTACTTACGTATATGGCTCTGTGTTTAAGGGAATTTTTACTCATGCTGTTCTAGGAAAGATGCAAGGACATTGTACAGATATTGCAAAGACAATGAGGTGATAGTGCTTGGGCTGTTATTTTAATAATGATGTTATCTTCTCAAGTGATCTTTCTGTAGCAGTAAAGTACATATATTTTTTTCTCCCTGACTTGGCACAGAGAAGATGTGGGAATTAGCTGTGAATATTTACTTCCTAATAGGTTTGAACTGTATCAATGAAATACATGGTATAATCCTCAGAACGATGAACGAACAAATAAAGCAGATATGTTCCAATTCAGTTAGGTATCAGTGACATAACCATTTCACAAGTAATAAATGTATAGGCAGTTCACCCATCATATGGAGGTTTTGCATTTTGTGTTTTAGAGTTTGATCTGTGTAACTTTACTTTGAGTTTTTTCAAAAATCAAAACCATCAAGCCCTGTTGTGACTTAGGCTTTATTTAATTTTACGAACTGAAGAAATCTTACTGTGGCTTTTCTGTCCTCTATTCCTTTCCTTTGCTGTTGATCAAAGAGGCAAGATGACTTTTTTACATTTTTTATTCTCACTATTTTATGTAAAAATGCTGTGAAGATTTCTCAGTCACTGCAGTTCTGAAGCTAAAAATGTGGCATTTCAAAATTAATACTACCTAGGAAAGAAAGGGTAATGAGTGTTGGGATTTTCCTATCTTTATATGTGCAAATGGCTTATAAAATACAGTGCATTCTAAAATCAGAGGGCAAAACTGGGCCTCTGACCTTTGACTCATTTAATATTCAGATTTAGACCCCCCTAATCTTAATAACTTTTGCATTAATATTACATTTTTAGTCACTCACTATTATCTCTAGTTTGTATATTATTTTTTTCCAAAAAAATCCTCAATATTAACATCAAGAAAGAAAGAGGAATGACAGGCGTCTACTTGGTTAATTGATGAAAGATGTTTGCATGAAAAAAGGGTATTAACATCACAGATATTTGTAATGTATCAGTGTCTTCTTGATGTGTTCTCTAAAATGCCACTAACTGCAATTAGTTTCTGGTGCAATATGAATACATACTATACAAATAGGCAAAGTCTATTTTATATTTAATGGGGAAAGAACATATAATTTAAAAGCTGTTAGCTTTCTGTGTAATTTGTAAATAACGTAAAGAAAAAAAATTCTAAAAACACAAAGAGAATTTTATATAATCGGTGATGTAGACCTAGGACAAGTATGAGAAAGCTAACAAATGTTCCTTCTCTCTTATCAGAGCAATCTATGCTTCTCTTTGCAGCAGGAGAGTGCATCATGCATAGTAAGGGACACAGATAACATTCACTGTGTCTGTTCTTTGAGAAAGTTAGTAAATCAACAAAGCATAAGAAATCTGAAGAATTTTATTTCTGATAGTAGAGATAAACGTATGTAAGAGTGATATTAGAAAATAAAATAGTGGGAAAAAGCAATACTTTCCATTTCATTTGGTTCTGGACAAGCAGAGGAATGTAAGCCAAGTCTTTTCTGCTGCCAAGAAAATTCACAGTCTTACTAATAGCCTTTGTAAGTGTCAAGTGAATTTATCTTGGTAACAATACTTATTAACAAAGGCCCAGTACAGCATGAACTGAAATGGCAGCATGGGTAGTTCATTGTAAATGTGACTATTTTTATGTCCATTTATAATTTCTTCTTGATGATGCTTAGTATTAATACTTTAAAGTAATTGGCTCTCTTCCTGTCTTCTGGGTGTGGGGCTTGAGGTACTTTTTCCGTGAGTGAGAAGAGTGTGTGTGTGCTGTATTTAAAGTGTGCGCTTTGAGCTTTGTGGGAAATTCCTCTTTGTCATAGCAAAAAATCCACAAAGGATCTGATTTCAAAATATAGCAGTCAAGTTTCAAATTCAGAATATTAGACATAGCACCTGACTTTTGAATATTTTCTCAGAGTTGATAGTTTGTATCATGAAAAGCAGACAGTTGAATGTATGTTTAATGTGGAAGGTGTCTCACGACAACAGATTATATAACTGAACACAGAAGAGGAAAATGTAGAATATTAACAATATGATCCTGTGGTGGGTTAATCTTGGTTAGATGCCAGGTGCCCACCAAGCAGCTCTATTATTCCCCTTGCTCAACTGAACAGAGGGAGAATATACAACAAAAAGCTCATAGGTCAAGATAAGGAAAGGGAGATCACTTATCACTTACCATAATGGGCAAAACAGACTCAACTTGGGAAAAATTAATTTAATGTGTTGCCAACTAATAAAAGAGTAGGATAATGAGCAATAAGAGCATAACTAAAAAATTTCTTTCTCCCACCCTTCCTTTTTTCCTGGGTGCAACTTCACTCTCAGCTTCTCTACTACCTTCCCCTCAAGCAGCACAAGGGGATGGGGAGTGGGGGTTGAAGTCAGTTCATAAAGTATTGTCTCTGTTGCTCCTTCCTCACACTGTTTCCCTGCTCCAACATGGTGCTCCACCCAGGGGAGACAGATCTTCATGAACTGTTGCAACGTGGATCCTTCACATGGGCTGAAGTTCTAAATCAACTGCTCCAGTTTGTGTCCTTTCTATAGGGTTCAGTCCTTCAGGAACAGGCTGCTCCAGCATGAATATCTCTCAGGGCACAGGTCCCACCATAAAATCTGCTCCAGTGTGGGCTCCCCTCCACAGGGCCACAAGTAGTACCAGGAGCCTGCTCCAGTGTGGGCACTCCACAGGCTGCAAATGGATATCTGCTCCACTGTAGACCTCCATGGGCTTCAGGGGGAGAGCCTGCCACATCATGATTCTTCACCACAGGCTGCAGGGTAATCTCTGCTTTGGTGCCTGGAGCACCTCCTCCCCCTCCTTCTTCACTGATCTTGTTTTCTGCAGAGTTTTTTCTCTTACATATTCTCACTCCTCTCCTAGCTACTGTTATGCAGCAGGTTTTGCCTCTTCTTAAGTATGCTACCACAGCTGCTGATTGGCTTGCCCTTGGCCAGCAGCTGATCTGTCTTGGAGCTGGCTGGAAGTCCCCTTTTTGGACATAGCATCAACTTCTGGCATCTTCTCACAGAATCCTTGTAGCCCTTCTGCTACCAAAACCTTGCCAGATACACCTAATATGTACAGACGGAAAAGGATAACACATGGTTTACAGACGATTACTCAAGTACCATTTCCTAGGTGGTAATAGAGGATGTCTTTATGAGATGAATGCATTCAAGTGGATTCTTTTTCTTCTCTTTGCAGAATGGGAAAAGAATAGGCTTGTAGAGCACACCTAAGATCCTAGCTTACTTCTGAAGTATTTTCAAAGTAAGGTGGGAGTAGGAAACAAAAGAAATTAGTGAAGTATATGTTCCTTTGAATCTGGCTATTTAAAAGAAAACTTTTTACTAAAAACTTAAATTCCTAAAATGGTTCCTGTCTTTTATTATGTTATGTTTCAACTGAAAAAAGTTTATAAATATCCATCACTATTAATTCCTTTTTTCCTGTTAATTTTCATGAGTCTTCTCTCAGTCTGGTACATTTTCAAAGCATTAAAACAAAGTTTACAACTAGCTTAATTCCTTTATGTGTTACTTTATAAATAAACCTTTATAAAGGTAGAATGCATCCTCAGTTGGTATAAATTCACTGTCCTTATTGGCTGGAATAAATGTTGACAATTTATATTACTAGGGGTCAGGACTGTAAGCTTTCCTTCAGCTGTAAATATAAGAAATAGACCATAATAGTGTAAGATATAGACTGTAAATCCAAACAACACTGCCCTTTACTTGTTCAAATATAAATATAATCATGTATTTAAGAGTACATGGTATAACTTACACTTGAAGAACTTAATGTCCAATGTATTGTCATAGAAGGTTCAATGATTACAGTTTATTCACTGAAGCAGTTGTGAACATATAATTATTTCTTCCATTGCTAATAATTACCAACTCATTTTACTTAGACATAAAAACAAAGACAAAAAGTTAAATTAAGGCAGCCTGAGAAGGAGGAAGAATTTGGGTTCTTTTGTTGTGAATTCTAAAATAAAAAATGTACTGCCAATGGGCCAAAAAATTGCTTTTGCTAAACAGTGATCTAATCCTTGTTTCTTCTCCAGTAAAATGGAAATCAGCATCTTTAGCCTTTTTTTTTCTTTTCCTGGCATTCACTGTCTTGCCTAGTATCTCATTATGTTTTGCAACATAATGTGTGTCTGTATAGAGTGCTGGTTTTGTGTCAATTATTTTCTCCTATAAATATTTATACCTGTGCATATAATTGCTGTGGTATGACAATTCTAGAGTTATCTATATTGCTGAGAGATCAGCTCCTACCAAAAACCTTGGACTTTGAACAGAATTATCAGCTCGCAACTAATGCCATTATAGGGAAATGTAAAATAGTGCTATAAAAATCACTGATTAGAGTGTAGATTCTTTGGAACAGGAACTCTTTTTCTGGGCTAGAAAATTGGGAAGAAAGTTAGGATTCACAGTCTGTAGCTTAACTAGGTCAGAATATTATTAACTTCTCTCACCTAGAAATCATTTGACAATAATTTACATACTGTTAAGAGGTATATCATCGGGGTTTTTTGCCTGCATAGTGTTTGCTTTCAGACTTGATGTTATAGAGTGGGTGCCTAAGTGCCTTCAAAAATAATAGATAAATAATTGAATATCCCAAAATGAAATATAACAGACTAAGTCACCGCATATCCATGCACACATTCCCATCTCTTTATTTTAAGATTAAGGGTTGAGGAAGAGACAAGTGTCTTTGCTAGATGAAAATTTTTATCTTCTGACTATCTCTGCTTTCTGATAAATCTGACTTCCAATTCCTTGTTATGAGAGAGCTGGTAAATTCTCTGGGTCTGTGTACTTGATCATGCCAAAACGTTGGGTTACCTCAATATGAACAGTAGCAGAAGAGAGTTCCCCTCTGACCCTCCCAACCCCTTCCACCTAGTCCCATGACAGTGAGCCACTGAACATTATTTGCTTTTCATGCTGGCATATTAAATAAAAAATATTTCAAAATTTTCCCTAAAGCTTTTTTTAATTATGTTTTTTCCAGAAACACCTGAATTGAAGATGAAGTTAAATCCATTAGGTAGTCAGATTGTCAGATGATTAAGATCCAGTCAGTAACTACCTGGAGTTTGTCTATGAAATTATATTTTACAGTGAGTTATTTACCCTGAAAAATAGGAAAAATCATAGAAAAACATTCTTTCCTCTGAAATGTACTAAAACCTATTAAGTATTAAACTGATTCTATACATGTGATAGCAGTATAGCTTTTTAGAGTAAATTAAAGACAGTTATGGGAACATTTTCAAAAGGCTCATGGCAACTTTTCAGCATCATTGCTAACTTGATAATCCATGAGTATTTATCAAATTAAGTCATACTGAACCCCATGGGAGAAATCAATTGTGAGCAAGTAGGAGGACTAGTTATTGAGATACTATCAGATTGCTCATAATCACATATCTCTAGATTTGTACTGCAGTTCACGTTCTTGAAGTCTGTCCTCATTTTAACATAATTAAGCCTTCTCTGTATCTGTTTGGTGGGTTATATTTGATTAAAACAGCTATTCAGATTTTAAAATAACAGCACAGTCTGATAAACATACTTAGATAATCTGCACAATCTGATAAACATACTTAGAACATACTTAGATCTATGTCTGGCATTCATTGTTCTCATTCTTCAAAGTAAATTTCATTAAGGCAATTTAGGAATTATACCCATGACCCAAATTTGTCCTTTTTATCCTTGCTTATCTGTGTATAACAGTAACAATCCGACAGCTTTCCTGATTCTTTGAGTAGTGCCAACTGGCCTGGTGGTTTAGGTCATGCCTCTCTCTTTTTCCAGGTTTTTTTTTTCTTTTCCAAAGTTAAGAAGGAAATCCTAAATGGAACCACAGCTTTCTCCCTCCAACACACTTGTAACTTCTTGGTTTCTTCCATCCCTGAGTTAAGGAAAAGGTATTTAACAAAAAACTCCTGATCAGAGAGAGAGCACCTTCAGCAGCGCTAAAAATATATGGAAAAAATAGTAAAAAAATATATCCAGGGGTCTCATCTTGCAACAAATAGCTTTATTATAAGACATTTCTTCATTGCAAACCACTCAGACAGCATTTCTGTGGTTTCACGTTTCACTAGAAAGAGAATTACAGAATCATAGATTCATTTGGTTTGAAAAGACCTTTAAGATTGTTGTTTATCAAGTGTTAACTTCATTGGAGGAAAATGAGAATGCAAAGAGAAAGTGTACTCAGATTCCAATTTTCTATCTTTTCCTTCATTTTTTCCCAGATCACTACAAGATCTGTCAATTATGAAGCCAAATCATGCACTTTCTCTGACAAATGCATCAAGGCTTGACACCTCATCTGGTCAGGTTTCATTTGTGTGTGCTGAAATTTCTTTACTTCTACAGGCAACTGAAAGCATCACTATTGAGTAGTGATCTTGAAGCAGAAAGCTTTCATATTGCAACAGTGTGTTGTGAAGTTTGTGTCACTTGTAACAAAATCCTTGAAAGATACTCTGGCTGATATAAATCAAATGTGTCATGGAAATTACATTTTATCAAATGGGAAACAAAATATAAGAAAGAAAAATAAAATACATGTATTTTTGCTGTTAATGATCCCAAATTCAAATAATTATTTGTCATTACAACTGTGAATAGTTCTCCATTCGTAAGTTGTCTCATGTCTATCTCTTTCCTCAAGTGGTACTTCATTCGTAAAGAAAACTAAGCAAATATCTTTTTATCCAGTACCTTGATTTTACTTTAACATTAGCATTACCTTCAAAAAAGAGAGTGAAATCTAAGTGGGCTTTTTTGGCTTAATTTTCCATGGGGGAGAATCATATATGGAGTTCTTTGAAGAAATGACAAGAGAGAGTGATCCAAATGAACAGCTGGTACACAATATACTCTAGCTTCTTTGCTCCTTGTCTGTCATGATTCAATAGATTCAACAGAAATTATGCTACTTAGACAATGGTGGAAATCTGAAATGTAGGTATATATCAAATAGATCTCCTTCTCATAACCATATATTGCAACATGACAGCTCTTATCTTCATTAAAGGTAATAGAATTTTTATTCTGTATTTACTTTTCCAACAATGTACAGGGTCCTAGTAGATCTAAGATAGGAATGACCTCAAATTGTTTTTAAGTTTTAATTGTTTAATGTCTTGCCTATAAGTATGATTAATGTTTTGCACTATCCCAGTAGTATTTTAATTTGTTAATATTTTTATTTATAAAGAAATTACCTAGGGTTTTTTGGACATCTGTCCTTTCAAAATCCTTTACATTTGCACATCTTCATAGCTTGGCTTTAGATATGTGTACCATGAATGAGAAACTTTCTGTACTGCTATGTACTTTAAAAAAAAAAACAAAACCCACTGCCAAACAAACAAAAATACCCAAAACCCCAAATCCTCTAATTTTTTATCTGATTCATCTCTAAAGAAAGGTAATCAACGGTGACTCAAAAACCCAAGCTCTTGGAATAAGTATATAGTAATCTTGAAACAAGTGTTCCTGTTGGATTGAGAGTACTCTGCTGTGAACTGGGACATGGGGTATGTTAATATTCAGAACATCTTATTTTATTGTTTGTCATGGTTCGGCAGGGAATAGGGTGCCAGGTGTGGGAAGTCTGATGCTTTTGCCATTAACAGAAACCCTAAATGATCAATATTTCTAAGACAACCAAAAACATTTAGTCTGATCATCCAATTCTATATTTCATCCTTTCAATAGCTGACGGATTGTTTGCAAAACTTCTGAATGGCAATGCACAAAAGCTAAGATACTAAAATAATGGAAATCTAATGTTAAAATTATTCAACTCAGATTTCAGACATTTATGGAGTTCATTAGTTATTAACAACTTCAGTCACACAGGCTGCATTAAATCTGAATTCTGTAATTATACACGATATTTCTAAGTACTGGATGAACCAAATAGATCCTCCTGAGACACAGTCAAGTTGCTTGCTTAGAATAATCTTTAGTTAACCCTGCATGTTTCCATGAATAATCGTAATTCAACAAAGGAAAAAAAAATCTTCAAAGATGTAGATGTCCAGATAATGAAAACATCCACAGTGGACTGTAAATAGTAAAGGAATGGTTCCTGGAGGCTATTGGATAAGACTCTGCTTCCAGCCTGTTGTATTAGCTTTTCTGCTAAGGTGTCCTCATTTTTGGAAATCTCCCATGAAAGCAGATCCGCAACATCACCATTGTAAAAATTCACTACTTCACTGTTTTGAATGGGAGAAATTTTTGTTTACTATTTCTTCCTTTACCCCCAACTTCTGTTCTCAATAATCATTCAAGTCACTGAAATATATCATGGTTTATTCTGCTGTACTGCTTGTTTCATGGATGTGCAGATCTCTTCAGTCCTTTTGTGGAATTACTGCCACTTCTTGTCAGTCCTATTCAAACATATGGTGTGTATATTATTATATGATTACTGTGGTAAAGAGAGAACTCATGCTTCTAAATGTTGTCACTCAGGTTATACTCTAACTCTTTAGAGAAACTCGTTAACCTGAGCAATCTGGCATGAAATTTTGGGTTGCTGTATTTTAGCATTTCAAAGCTGACAAGCTGATAATTCTATATGTATATTTTGAAGAGTTATGGATTTGTTAGGCAGAAGCTTAACAGTCAGAGATGGATTTTCAAGTGCTGCAGATTGTTTGTTTCTTACAGGAAATTATTCCAGAATTTAATCAGTTAAACCTTCCTGATGGTAAATTTTGAAATGGCCTACACAGCCTCTGTAGTATTATTTTTAACTGATAATCAGGCAATGATTTGCTTACATTACACATCTGCATCATAAATCTTTATTGAAGTGTCCTGTGGCACCTAATTTTAATACTATAATAATGCTAGATTGGAACAAAGTTCTTTTGAAAATAGATATGACATCCACATTACTGCAAAACAAATTTCTTCCGACTACTATTATTGCAGTGAATACCAAATGAATTTATGAAAATGAATGCTTAAAAGCATCATTCTTTCTAATATGCCCTGACATTTATTGATACAAGTATCCATGATGTAGCACTGAAACTCATGAATACTTGAAGTCCCAACGTGGCTGAAGGTTGAACCTGGAAAACCAGATTAGATATCAGGCAGACATTTTCATAGTATGTGTTGTTTAACCTTTAGAATAATGACTGTGGTGGAATCTCCTTTTTAAGAAAGATGGGTGGGTGAGTGTCTGGCGGCCAAGGTTAACTCACCACATGGAATTTTTTCCTCCTAAGAATATTTTCCAGTTCAAATTAGAAATTTTTCAAACCTGTCTTGTAGCTAATTTTATGTATATTTTCCCATATTAAAGGACCTTTTTTGTTTCAGGATTTATGAGTTGTTCTCAAAGCTGGAGATAGTACTCCACAGTATTACAAAATTACTTACACACAATTCTTTCAGTATTATTTAATCCCTACTACAGTTTTTTTTATAATATATTTTTAAAAGGTAGAATGAATACAGCATTGCTTTGTCATCTCTGACCAAGATGCATAGAAGAGTTTTAACAGACCTGACAAATCCTCTTCCCTGCCATCTCCTTCTCTCTCTCCATCTCAGCCACATTAGAGGTTTGCCACTTTTTTCCTTCCTTGTTTGTTCAGGTCATTTGACTTCAGGAACTCAGAGTCTGAGATTCACATAAATACCAAATTATAGAAGATTGTGGTATTTTCCACTTTACTATAATATTGCAAATAACACTGGAAACAAGTTTCAGTGCCAAATATAGGACATGCAATCAATTTGTGTAAAACAAATTAGATATTTGGGGAAAAAATGTGAGTAACTATGGCTGAAATCTAGCCCCAAATTTAAGTAACATCTGTAAGCCTGAAATACAGCCTTCTATATCTCTCATTTTTATTTAGGACTGTTTGCTTGGTAAGTGGGCCAATGGATACGTAATCACACAGCATGTACCTTGTCTCTCAGAGGATTTAACTGTCTGAGAAATAGTAACATATATATTGTATATAAACAGCCATTTATCTATTAAGCCAAAAGAAAAGAAAGTGCTAATCCCAAAGGTATCTCTCATGCCTGCAAGCAACTGTTAGTGGCTTTTATTTGATGGTTATAAAGGAAGTCTATCCATTCAGTGCTTCTGATTATTACTTTGTCTTTTGGCAAGGACCAAAAAAACCCAAAGTTTGCTCTCCCATCCCTCCTGTATGATGGAAGAAATAAATCAATAAGAAAATTAAAGTTTCTATTCAAAAGCTATTGAATGTATCTTGCACATAAATCCTAACATCATTCTGAATAGTAAAAAAGTTCCTTCATTACAAAACTATTAAAGTATACCAGCGATGTATGTTATTTGGGAATTTTTCTATCATAGTCACATTTTAGGACATGAACTTTATAGACCTTTTTATTTTTTTTTTATAAACTCACATTGTGCACTGTTTGTACATACTAGGCTTTCCCAGTTTTCCTTCAGTCCTCTGTCATTTGGAGTTTACTAATTGAGTTAACATTCATAGAGATGCAGTGGGACTTCCTCAGATATCTAAGCAAATATAGGCCTATATCACGGTGTGTTCCCATGTAAAATTTAAAATGCAGAAGGAGAAAATAAGTAATGTCTTTGGTTGCACAGCAGTTTATATAATGTCAGTTTAATTTTCATTGTGAAATGGCAATATGTCTTTGTGAAGCACAGCTTGTGCATGTGAGAGAAGTGTGACTATCTCTGTCAACTGTGCCAGCAGTCTGCTGTTTCTCTCAGGAAAATCTACCAGACTGGTGGTATCTGTTACTATTTGTAGGATTAACATCCCATGTAAATTCCAGCTGTTGCTCATATGATTGGTCTTCCTGGTAGCCAAATGAGTTCTTCATGTGCCCAGCTAGGGCAACTGTGTGTCGACTTGATTTTTAAAAGTCCAATTTGGATTGTTCAGAGAGATATTTTCTTTCTGTGTGCATCAGAAGTCTCTTTCATATGTATTTATAAGAGTAGAACTGTATGAATAGCTTATACATTGTGGTTTGTAGCTAGAGCATATGTTGCTTATTGTGATTTCATTCTTCATGTTAAAACTGGCTGTTTTTCTGATTTTTTTCCATTTCCTCATCGAGGCCAGTTTCTCTCTTTTCCTCCCTGCATGCATAGTGTGAACCATGAGACATAAGAAGGATGCTAGTGAAAACACATTTCATTCTTTCCATTTTGCATCAGTCCGAAGGACTGATCTCATCTGGATGGCAAAGAGTCAGGGTATCATCAGCACTGCTGAGCCTCTGTGATTGCCAGAGGCACTCTGAATGACTCATAGCTGAGACAGTAGGGCTTTTGAGAGCTGCCTCTGGGGCAGAGCCTCATGGAGTCTCACAATCCCTGTGCTATCAAAAGCAACAATAAAGTTTCACAATGCCTGTGTGTGAAAACACCAAACTCAGCAGGTTGCATTCTCATACTGAAAAGAGCTATGAATGGTGCAAAGGTTCAAACACACATCCTTTGATTTATTTCCTTCACCACTGAAATAGTAATAACAGATTGCAAATCTCTGATTGAATTCCTAAACCTGGCTGTTTCAATGATTCCTTTGAGATCTCCCTGTCTGTATCACAGTTGCCTCCAGCAATAGAGACACACCTGCCAAACATGAGTCAGGAAAAAGTTAGCTGTCCAATGCTAATAAGAAGCACTCTGTTAATCACTAGCTTGGTGACAAGCTTGTGTGTGATGTATGTGTGTGGGCTGGTAGCAGATTAGTACCTTGTATACGTGTACGCATAATATGCAAGCCTGGGATTTCATTAATATCTATAAAATTTCTGTAATGGTAAGGATTCTCTTCAATGCAGCTTATTATACTAGACAGAGATGTCCTAAACAAAAAACAAGCTAATGAACAAAAAAAGCTCTGTTCACCCTCATATTCTTTCAGTGTTGGGAGATTCTGTGTTTTGTACAAACTCTTTTTTTTTTGTATTTGAAAGCCTTTTTGCAGAGCTATTGTTAGTCTTCTAAATAGATAATTCAAAATTTCACGTGATGTTCAGACTTGTTTGTTAATTGAAATATTTAATTCTCCATATTGTGCAAAGTCTTTGGGGTAGGGAATACCTTTTCCTTATCCTCCTCCACCACACTTTAATGAGGGTCTATTGTCACTTGAATAGTGAGAAATATAAATGTGAAAATTTAGATGACTCCCTTCCATATGTTTATTTTCCCAAGTGACCTGACACATCCTTAGGTCCTGCAGTTCTGCTTCTCTTTATTCTGCCTTTCCTTTCTTCCTCACCAATAAACCTTTAGCTTTTATCTCTTCTCTAATGACAGTAATTTTTTTATTTCTCTGGCCAGCATTCTTTACTGAAATTAAACTCTTACTCATTTTGTAGATGGGAAAATACTAAAACAAAAATTCCAGAGACATAGTGCAGGGCTCAGTAGCCCACTGAAATTAATTGAGTGCAGAACTCCAACCTTGGTACATCATCACCAGGACAAACAAATGACCTTATTCTGGAAAACAAAAGATGAAAATTTGAAACCTGGAATCACACAGTGTGGTATACTGCTGTATGACAAAGTACCACAGCATGAAGAGAAAGGTCATCATTGTTCGTGCAAGCTTCTCTGTGACAGTACTGTGTTTTTCTGATGGTCTTGAATGTTATTTTAATTCTCTACTTATGATTCATTTTACTCCAGTTTCTTTCAATTCCTGTGTTTAACATGTGATGTATTTCTGTAAATGAAATGCCAAGGTTCTCCTTGTGATGTAGCTGAGGAAAACAACAAGACAGATTCAGCTGCGAGGGTTAGGGTTTTGAAAAGGACAGTCTAGCTTTTGCTTGTCATACCATTGAAATCTTGAAAACTGGAAATGCAACAAGTGAGTAATCCTGATAGTTTTTGCTTCTTAGATGTGCTTGGTGTAAGCCTAATCTATCACTGTCCCTGTATAACTTTATTGTAGCCAAACAAAACATTTTTTCTACTCATATTTTGTCATTATATTTTTTAATTTTGTCATTTTGAGTGTCAAAAAAAACCCTGAAAATTCACTCAATTTAGATATATTTTGTTTTGTGTAATTTTGGACTGCAAAACTACACAATAGAACTATTCTTATACCTGTACCCAAGCATCTACTGTTGCTGATAAGCATCCTAGAATAATTACAGAGGAAAATATTAATACTATTTTCTTTCAGTTATTAAATATTACCGTAAATATAATCTGACTTAGAGGAAGAAATGTAAGAGAAAAGAGCATGATATTCAATCAGATAGAAAAGGATTTTAGGAACAAATAAAAACCTTACATTGTTAATGGATTTAGAATTTTGCTTTGATTTTTCTGCTGTCTCATGGGATAAGTAATTAGAAAAACACTTCCTTAGTGTTATTGTAATGCTGTCATAGTCAAGTGTAACAACTTCATTGTGCTAGGCAATATGGATATAAAAAGAAATAAAATATAACCTATTTCTGTGTATGTGCAATTTTGCTAAGAGAAATTATCTGCAGGGAAATGTATTCTATTTCAGGTTGCTATTGGAAAACAAAGTATATGTGAAGGGCTACATTATGAAGAGAATGGGAATGTACAGTGGTCCTTTGAAGTCAGCTAAGCCTGTACAGAACAACTGGTGATTTGACTCGAGATAGAAGAGTCAAAGCTCTAGGGATCCATCAATACTGTGGATATTTCACCCAAAGTGATTTAAATTCAGGCAGTTATGGACTTAGATACACTGTCAAAAGTATATCTAATGTAAATTATATTCTAGGGAGCATGCCTATCAAACACTATCTCTTACACTGTCTCTTACACTACAATTCATAGTGATAGAATGTTTCATTATAGCCACCTTTGCTGTTCTGTGCCAGGTTAGATGACACGTCTGGCATCGTGATTTATTCATTAATAATGTTAGGAAGAAATAAATAACTTAAGATAATGTTTAGAATGAATTCTATATTAGCCCAAGTCACTTCATTTTCTCCCCTTTCAAATTGTCTGCTTTTGCCAGCCAGTAAAATATGCAAAAAAAGTCTTTCTCTTTAGTGCAGAATAAACTTAAGTTGCAGCTTGTCATTTTGCCACTATTCATTTTGCTTCATGCACAATTAAGAGAAGTCTTTCCAGAAATGTTAGTGATGATGATCTATGACAATCTCCTACAATGACAGAAGAACTTCAGAAACATGTTTGTTGAGATGCTTTTGCAGAAGATGTTTCATAACAACTTTGTTACTTATTATTAGAATGTTATTTTATTCTGAATAGCTTAGGAAAATAAAAAATATCCACTTGAATATTTCTGGAGCCAAGGTTGACTTTCAGATCTTTACTAACAAAAATCTATTTTATCTGTGTTAGTCATTCAAATCAGTGTTTGATACACAAAGGAGAAACTCAGAACTTCCATGCTTCATATGTCAAATTCATGTGATAACATGTTTGTCCATCATACTTTAACAAAAAAAAAGCTTCACTGTAAAAATAAAAATAAAATAACTTTGAAGTAAATATTTTTTTAAAATAGGTTATGATGTGTTTTCCCTCATTTTTCTCTATGTCTCCCGTTGCAATCTTACATGGTAGAGGCACATACGCTTTCTGAGTCTATGAAAACCAGACTATCAATATTTTTCTTATGTGTTACTATTATTCCATGTGAGTTGTTATTATTCTGTATTTTCAATAAAACTACTATTTCTGCAATCTCATTTTTCTAATGCAGTACAATCCTTTTTTCAAAGAGTCAATGTGAAGAAAACCTTCTTTATTCTTATTTATTTAATTCTGCTTACTTATTGGACAATGATTTGAACATACTAAATGTCCATAGTCCAATAAAAAAATACCACTGAATTTTATAACTGCCAAAGTGAATTAGATGAAATAAATTATTTAGGTTTCAGATTTACCCAGGAAAGGTTAGGAGTTTTTGTGTTGTACTGGTAAAGTTTCTTAAATATTAATTTGTAATTTAATTGCAAATCACTCTTAAGCTTGTCTCCAAAACAATGGAAAAGCTAGAAATATACATAACTAAAGACATTGTATTTTGAAGTACGAATTTATATTTAAATTGTTAATGCAATTGTTTACAGAGAATGAGCAGATGTGTATATGTATATTTTACTGTACATGATTATTATACTGTACAAGAATGTGTCTATTTCTAATGCTCTGTTATATATGATGAATTACCAAGTTTATTTTAATGAAAAAATTCAAATCCCAGTTAGACGTTACTGAAGAAGAAAAAACTACTTCCAATACATACTTATTCATACTTTAACAAAATTTAACAGTTAGAAGGCCCCTGTTGTTTAGACTTTACACCAAAGTCACAAAGATTGAGCCTTTAAGTACAGACTCAAGGACAAACTCCCAGAATAACATTTCAATAAATTCCTTCTGGTAGTAGCAGTCGAACTAGGTCTTTCACACAACAAATATTGAACATTGATTAAATAGCTTCTTTTTTCAGAAGGACTTTTCACATTGAAAGGAAAACAGACATCATTCAATTATTTTTTTTCTATAGAATGACTTTATGTAGAGATTGCTTGGCAGAATTTTTCTTGGCTTTCAAAGGCATTTTTTGTATACATTAATGTATACTTTTTATTTTTATTTCTAAAACAAAAAATAAAGTGGAAATTATTATTTCATTTTATCTAAATAAGAGGATACATATATTACATTGTTTGTTTCTCTTTAATCTTCATCGACTGGTAACAAATGTTACATATTCTTACTTCATAACTATCACTTTTTTTTTGTAAAAATGTAAATGTAAAGACTTGCACTTAGTCATAAGAGACTTTGGAATTTAGGAGCTAACATGAGGGATTAAAGCAATACTGAGAAAAAAATATATAAAATATATATGTATGCATTATACTTAAGATATAGCATGCATTTTTATGTAAATGAAGATCTATTATATTCGTATGTATTATATACGTGTGTGTTTTCATATGTATGTATGTATTTATCCCATGTAATGCCCTGTGAAAGGGCAATCAGTTGATGGTAACTTCTTCAAAAATGAAGAAAACACCAGCTTTTCTCAGCATGTCATTTTTCTTTCCTCTTAGATTTCTGTGTAAGGAACATTGGGCTTATCACTTTCTACACTGTTCTACATAACTGTCAGCTCAGCTTCTCCGAGGACATCAACTGATTTAATCCTGATGTGTAGGTTGGTGTGGACATCTGCCATCATAAAAGGATGCATTTGCTTGTCTACAGAATTCCATTGACTGTTTTCTTAAAGTGGAGTGATCCCACTGTACTGATCCTTAGTCAAGAATTCTTCTTAAAGCTACTGTTCTAACACATAAAATAGTGTAACTTCTTTTTTATTTACTAGATTTGATCTTCTCCTATGTCTAGATATTTGTGACAGAATGATGGTTCAATTTAGGTAAATTATTAGTTTCCTTATTAAGTTGTGCTGCCTTTCTTCTCTTCTTTAATAATGTTATTTTCTCTTTTTTTTAGTTACTTAAAATTAAGAATATGAATAAAACTTAATGAATTACATTGTTAATTAACACATTCTCATTATATTCAGGAATTATTTTTTCTCAGCACCTTTTACAGAAACTGTTAATATTATTTTGGAGAGAGAGAGAGATTGTGGGTTGGGTTATTTTTGGTCAGTTGGTTTTGTGTTTTGATTTTTTTTTTCATAAACAGTTTTTAAGTACCAACAACAAAAGCTGCAGAATGTTGTTACCAGCTGGAACTATGTTACTCAAGTCCACAACTAAGACCTGGTAGCAGCAGGCAATGCATTGTGAGGGGACATATAATTTCTATTTATATGTATGTGGATCAGAAATGAAAAACAATAATAATAAAAAATGTTAAAAAAGACTTAATGCACTAGTTAAATATGCCATTCATAAATACAAAATTTACTTTTCTGCTGGATATAAGCTATTTCACTAGCTTGTGACTTCATTGTCAAAAACAAGGGCATCAACAACGTAAATAACTTGAAAAAGACTGGATACAATTTGTGAAACAATTGTGTTTTCAAGTTTTTCATGTCAAACAAAAATGTTTGGATTAAATGTTCGAGTACCTGTTTCCTAACATAAATTTTTAAAATACAAAAAAAGAGAGTAAAATAGTATGTTTGTGCAATCTGCTATATACTAATGAACTAGTACAACAGAGTTTTAAAATTTTCTTTCTTTATTAGCACTTTTAGAATGTTTTTAGTGGTACTGAGAGTTTATTCTAAAGTGGAATTTCAGTTTCCATTTTTTCTATGATTTCTTCCTTTACAACTTAAATGGCTTTTTTTTCTATATCAAGAAGAATTTCTGTTGGACCAGATCAGTGAAATAATGTACTATGCAATATTTATTATCCAGTCTTCTAATTTTGATAAGCATGAGAGGGCTAGTAGGGTTCCTCCTCTTAAAAATTAAAAGAAAAACAGTATTTTTTAACTCAGGTTTGTAATCTGTTAACAATAATAATAGGTGGTAATTATTCAGTAGTTGTGATTAGTCTTGTGTTTTTGAGAGAACACAGACCCCTAAGGCTTCTGAAACCAAAATGGGATCTTACTTTCTCCTTGTCTTTGACGCTGTTTTCTGCCTCTTCTCCTCCTCCATCCATAATTGTTATTCTAGGGAACAGAGCAAAAGTGATTTGAGCCTTGAATCATTGCATTCTGAACTGACTATTTAAAATAAAGTCTTTTAATTCTAAAGTTTCATTTATTAGTGTACTATTTATTGTATATATTAACATAGTAACTAGTGAAGAACGTAGCAAATCTATTTGTGTATATGATGTTCATTGCTTATATATATATATGTAAAGTATGGTAAGATTGAGATTTTTCTTTCTCTTCATCTTTTACCAAAGAATCCAGAATCTCCTTTTAAAGGGCTGTGATAATCTCTATGTGTTGTATAAGAAGACACAGATGTAGTGGTTTGCTTTGACTTCAGAGGCTATCCAAACGTTTTTAACAGGTATATAATGTTTTATGATTTATGCCTTGATTTATACACACCTGAAACCTAACAGGCATTGCTAGCAAGTCCACATCTTTCTCATAAGCCCCCTTTAAGTATTGAAAGTCTGCTATAAGGTCTCCCCACAGCCTTCTTTACTCCAGATTGAACCCCAGATCTCTCAGCCTGTCTCCGCAGGGGAGGTACTCCAGCCCTTGGATAATTTTTGTTGCCCTCCTCTGGACCAGCTCCAACAGTTCCATGTCTTTCTTGTGCGGAGGGCTCCAGAGCTGGACACAGTACTCTTCCAGGTAAGGTGTCACCAGAGTGGAGCAGAGTGGCAGAATCACCTGCCTCGGCCTTCTGGCTACGCTTCTTTTGATGCAGCCTAGGATACAATTGGCTTTCTAGGCTGAGAGCACACATTGTTGGCATAGTTCTGCTCTAGGTTTTTCTCTTCCCTACAGCCTCAGTGGTTTTGGCTGACCTGAGTGTTTATGTTATTACTATGTAGTAGATTACACACATATTGACATATGAAGGACTTGTAACTTAAGTCCAGTGTTATGTCAATGGCAGTCTTCTGTTGGAGGCTGGTACAAGTCCAGGCAGACTTGTAACGCACACTAGGTACATCTAGGAGCTGCATCTTTCCCAGAGCAGAGGAAAGCCTTTAACAACCTGCACAGTGGTAAAATTCCTATATAAAAAAATTCCTAACTATATCAAAGATGTTGCTTATCTTGCTTTAACTGAAATTGTGTGTCAGAGCATAGTTATTAAGAAAAAGCAAGCAAAATGCTTTTCTTTCTGATTTTAAATGTTAAGTAAAACCAGGTGACTATTTTAGATGATCTCTGAAAACAGAGACAGACAAAACAGCTTATGATTCAGGGCTCTACTTTATGTTCAGTTAAGTAACAGATACACTTATTAAACAGTTACTTAGCCATGCCCTTCCCACATCACCAGTCTCCAAATGCAGGTGATTATAAATCAGGAAAATCTATTTTTCTAAACAATTATAGTTGCTGTAAATTCTGTTTGAAAAAATAATGAAACTTAACCTCAGTTTGCATACAAAACTATCTCAGATTTCTGTTTTTCTATCAATTGAACATTTCTCCTTCTCCCGTCATCTTAAGATAACTTATATAAAATGGCTTCCAAAGGAGTAACAAAAGGCTGTAGGCTCATGATCTGAAATGAAAAACATTGCTTTGCTCATATGTGTACACTGTAAGTGATATCCTTTCCAGATTGCCAATTGTTTGATCTGATTGACTTTCAGGAATATAAAATGGGATTGGGCTGAACAATATCTAACCAAGCTGCTTTAAATCCAACCACTGGGAAAACATATGCATATATACAATTCTCCTATGTGTTACTGAGTTATTCTCATCCTAATTCTTCATTGTTTCATGTAATAATGTTAAGAGAGCTTGAATCTGTAGACAATTCTGATTGATGTGTTCTTTCAAGGTACAAAGCAAAGTTGTGCTTGTATGCATTCATACTTTTTCCTCCATTGCATACTTTTTCAGACATTTTTCTGACTTGGATGCTTTTTGATGTGGCACGAAGTGCCATGTTACTGGTCTTTCACATCATGTTTACAACACTCATTGTCATCAAATTTTAAAAGATGTGACATATCAGTTTCATAGATCTATGAACAAAAAAGAAACTGATATGTCACGTAGACTCATAGATGAAGTAAGGACATATGGAGAGAAATTATTTTTCTATACTGTAGTATAATTCTGACACATTTTCTAAAAGATTAATATAGTATAAAAGAAATCCCAATAGTGTTTCACATCAGATGGAGACTAATATATCTACAGTTTGCATTTCTACAATACCAACCTCACTAAAATATTACAGTGCTTGAAAAAAGTTATTTTATTTCTACGTGTGGAGAACTATGAGCTTTATTTTAAAAGACTGAGTCATTACTGGTACTAGAGCCATGTCTTGACACAGTAAATTCATACTTAAGTAAGTATTTAGCTATCTTCTAGAGAATACCTGTGAGAGAAGTAAATTATATGACTCCTCCTTTGCTACTGTGGCACAGAAAGGCATTAAAAAAATGACAAAAATGCATTTCGGGCTTGCGTTTCTGCTAGCGGACTTGTAGAGATTTAGGTGTTGCTATGACAGTATGAGGAAGGTTGGTGACTAAGATGCTAGAGTGGGCTGAAATAATTCCATTAATTAAGTCAAAGTGCTGAAAGTTATATGCTTTTTTTAAAAAATTCTATCTGCTTATCATTGTGCTAATCTAATACATTTGCACTGTGTGTGGATCTTCATATATATATATGTATATATGTATGTATAAGATTAAGATTGCTTATTGCTGCTTGAAGCAGTCTTTCTGGTGAAATGGACTTTGGAATTGAAGAAAAGATAACTGTTCACAATAAAATGCATGTTTTGAATATGTCTTATTTTTGCTAAAAACCCATGACATAGCAATTTATTTGACTCATCTGTACTTCTAGGACTCAAGTTCTCTTAAACTACTAACTCTGTTCCGTTTGAAGTGTCAAGGTACATTGGAGTGTGTGGTTTCATTGTTTCTCTTGAGAATCTTTAAGTATCAGAGGATGTATTGTAAACCATTTCTGTCAGTATACAATTTAAAACCTTAGATAACTAAGGGATTTTTATTTTAAAAGTCTATGAGTGACTGTTTAACCTCCTAACTGAAAAACTTGAGTATCACTGCAGCTACCTATTATCCATGCCATTTAGAAGGAACAGAAAGTAATTATCAGGCAGAATTTTTCTATTACAAATACACATTAAATAGAAATTGCTGTAAATTTTAAATTGCAGCATGGCTTTTAGAAACAAATTTACCAGCCTGGCTAGCACCTTTCAGATGACTGATAGTTGTTTGTTTGGTTTTTTTTAATTTCCCTTTTGCAGAAGTTATGTAATAAATTGTACTTCATAACTCAGAATGACTGAAAGGCTCATTTTAGCTCTGAAAGGTTTTTACATCTAAATTGATCAATTAATTAGATGGATTAATTAAGTTCTGCTGTCAAGGCCAAGGACTGTCAGTGTATGTAGCCTCGCTGATATACTGTTTATAACTATCTCAAAGAACAATAACTTTTTAAAGGTCTCTGTATATCCTTTCCATTTTAAAAGCCTTGAAAAGGCCTGCCTACTTCAAAGAATAAAATTTCATCCTATTAGGGAAATGCCAAAGTTCCACCAGTAACACAGACCAGCACCCACCTCCAAAAGATGAACAAATTCGGGAAGAATGCATTTTATTTCTGATAGCTGCGTAAATTAGAAAGAAGTTTCCTGACAGATGAACATGATTACATTTTTCCATATAGTCAAAGTTTTACCTGCTCAGAATGAAATAATGTAGATGAAAACAGTAGAATTATTGACACATGAACAAATACACACGAATTCCCATTCACTGAAGGAGAAGTCATCTGTGTTCAGTGCAGCCCCTTGAAGATAATTTGCATAAAAAATGCTTCATTCTCCTCTTCAGAATTTCCATAAAGCATAGTTAATTCTTAACTAAAATAATGCCACTGCCTAAGGGAAGACCTAGGCTCTTTCCACACAGGACTAATCCTGGAATATGCCAGACCACCAGAACTCTTGTTAAACATGTCCAGAATTGTGCTACAGGTTCTAGCACTGTATAATACAATATACTTTGTTTTCCAGTAATAATTTTCATCCAGATGATAAATTCAAAACAGAAATGGGTGAGGAATGAAAGCCTTTTTCATTACAATTGACCACAAAAGATGGTGTCCATATTGCAATGGTATACAGGTTGATAAGTTTAAGGATGATGTGAAATGGATAATATGTATATTTTCATGAAATGAGATTTTGTTTTCTTCAGTGTTTTTTGGAGCACATCATGGTCCCAATATTACTGCGGAACCATAATTGTAGATTATAGTTTAGAACAGCAGTTAGATTGGTTTAGTGACTGCATTTTCTCATGTATTCATAGAACTAATGCACAGCTGGCACATTCTCTTACTGGGTTTTTACCAATAATTAATATTAAAATAAAAATTTTAAAAGAAGAAGTAGATCAAGAAAAGGTAATAGATTCATTTATTTTAGATAAAAGAACACTGACTTTTAAAATTATCAAATCTTGTTATGATTCATTCCTATAAATAATAAATATATATTATAAAATGACAGCTTGGAGGAAAAACTGAAACAAAAAAAAACCAAAACGAAACAACAAAACTGAAACAATTTCACTCCAGAAAAAAGTGTAGTTCCTCCAACTTCATCTCTGTAATTGCTAATCTTCGTTTATGTCTTTTTTTTAGTTAATCTGCAACTGAAACATCACCAGTGCATGAAATCTAGATAGATATAGAAATCTATCTACTATTTTTTTTCTGTAAACCAGACTTCCTAGGTATATTTATATTAAAAAAGTAAATAAAATATATATTAGAAACTATATGAAAAATTACTTAACATTCCAGAGTATATTTTGAGAAGTAAAATGAACACTGAAGAAGAAAGCCAGAACTTTTAGAAATGTAAAAGATAAATTACTTCCATCCCACTGATCCCTGTTATTAGGACTTTTCTAAAGTGTGTATTTTAGACAAAGTGTGTTTATACTGCAAATAGTGCTCAATAACTCTTAGCCCATTACATAGAGCAAATTCTACACTAAAGTATAATTTCAAAATCTCAATGCCTGACCAATTTTATAATGCCTAATTATTTTGAAGTTATGAACTTACTAACAATGTTATGAAGTTAGCTGGCCATCCTAAGACAAATTGCATTATCCAGATTTTTTTATTGTGAAAACAGAAACATACTCATGTAACTGTAATGCCCAAGGTATGTTTGATATATAATATACCATTTTAGAGTAGTCTTTTATATCATCTTTTGTATCATTATATTTGTTACTTCATTTTTCCTGTTTCCATCACTCCTGAATCAGCAAATAATATTTCTGCAAAATTATTTTGTCTTAGGCTTACTGGAAATATTTCAACTCCTTCCTCTGCATCTTTAGTATTTCTCTCTATTAATCAAACCTGTTTAAATAGGTTTAAAAAGCCTTTGTTCTACTGATCCGTAAAACCCTTGAGTAAGTTTTTATTTATGATTACAGAAGTGCAATAAAAGCTGTAGTTCACCTGTTTGCTTATCCATGTTTTCACAGCTGATAAGGGGGTTATATATCTCCAGCAGGACAGTTTGGTGTAATAAAAACTGACCAGTTCATACATCCCCAGCCTTCCTCTGCTCATAAATATGGCATTAAATATATGAGTGATCTTTATTTCTTTCAATTTCCACTTATAAATGCCACAAACAGGAAATTTCTGTAGTATTTATGAGGATCTGATTAGCTTATGATTTCTGTAAAGTGTAACTGGCTTCAGGAGAAATATCTGGATTTGTTTAGAGATGTGTCTTGAACAGATGATCAAACGTAAACATACAGAAACAAAAACAAATGAGCTTGTCTTAGCAAAATGCAATGCTTACCAATTTCCTCTTTACTTTCTTCCCACTTCAATCCTACCCTCACTTCTTATACCCTTTGATTATTAGTGAATTTTTGCTCATGAATGAGAAAGATGTTCAGAAAGCATTTGAAGAATATCACTGTAAGCTCAATTCATTGAGCATTTTCAAAATTTTTAAGCTTTACTCTTAGTTTTAAGACTTGAAAAAGCAGAAAATACGTTCATGATGACAAGTGTTTATTAAGCCAAATCTAAGTAAGCAGTGAAGTTTTATGAATTCATGAATAACATTAGACTCCAGTGTACTCCATTCAAACCAAAACCTTGCTACCTGAGAATTATTCCACCATATGTTGTGTTGCATTTGTTCTGTCAGTTGCAACAGTATGGTGTCAAGATCATTAATTTCAGTGCAAAGTAACTATTTACGTCTCAGAGCAATATTTTCTACTTGCAAGTAGCTATGGACTGTTTCTTTTCCTTTATATCAATGCTTCTTTTCATTCATATAAATTATTTCAACTTTCTTGTAGAAGGTTTATGTTTGGTCTTGAAATACTCGGGTAGTACCTTGTCAAGGTTTAGGTTTATGTTGCCACTACAGGATGTTAGATTTCTTCTTGCTTCAAACAAAAACAAGAAAAAAGAGATAAGTATCATGTGTCAGAGTTTATACTTCACACTGTGCATTATTTCTAATACAGTGCTGCTGTCTGGTATGCTATGGAAACAGTATAAAAAAATCAAAATCATAGCATCATAGAATCATAGAATCATAGAATATCAGGTTGGAAGTGACCACCAAGGATCATCTAGTCCAACTTTTCAAGGTAAAAGTATAGTTTAAATGAGATGAGTCAGCACACTGTCAAGCTGACTCTTAAAACTAACCAATGTAGGGGAATTCACTACTTCCCCTGGCAGACTATTGCAATAAAATCTTAGGCACTTAAAAAATACCAGAGGCTCCCTGAATCATAGATTTGCAGGAGGATTTAGGCACCTGAAGCTTCACATAAAAATGCTAAAAATACCATAGTCTATTAGGAAACAATTTCCTGTAGGCATCTACATGTTTGAATGTGACTTTCATACTTTCAAAATGCTAGCAATGACTGAATTGCATCATCAAGTGCCTAAATGTCTTTGACAGTCTTGCCCTTGTTCTTCCAGAATCTATCTAATGAAGGAAATAGCTACAGTGACATGACTTAAGAAGGAAGCATATGTTAATTTGTAATATATGTATATGGGTGCATACATTCATTGTAGAGATATAGGATTCTTCTATAAGTTTAAAGACAAAAATACTATGACATGTAAGCTGAATTTCCAAAGCCACTTATACACTCATGAGCTCATCTGTCAGATGACCTTCAGGAGTACATTTCATGAGTATATAAGTAACTTTAGAAAATACTAAACTGTGACAAATCTACTTTTCTTATTATAAGTTAATGAGTTTCTCTTTTTAATTACTAAATTTACCTGAACATTGCACAAAAGATCTGTTACTGACTTCTTTTTTCCTGCACAGAAAAGGGGAATGAGAACACAGGCATTTCTTGATGACATTATACTTTTGCTTCCCTGTCTGCTGGTAGTCACACAGTAGACTGAATTCAGTCCAGGAAAAAAATATGCTCATCAAAATTTCTTCTGTAGGTAAAAAATAGGTAAAATTCAAGAAAATAGAAGTGCCTTCAAGTTCTTTTGCTCCTTTGCTTGCCACATTATTAATATACTTTCATTTTTTTAAATTCTTTTTCTTCTAAGAACTAGCTGCAAAATGCTGCCCTTAAATGTGACTAGTAAATTGGCTTTACAAGATGCAACATATGCTGTTGAAAATACTAGTAACAGCAATATTGCTTGATTGGTTATTCTAGGATTAATTTGTATTACATACTATAATCTGAAATGTCCTAACTTTATTTAATGTTCTGAAACAGAGCTTTCTTGATCCAAAAGAAACTTTGAAGTTGTTAGGTCATTAAGACCTGCTATATACCCAACGTTGATGTTTCTGCATAACCAGTGGTTATTGGTGTTTGAAAATGTTTTTGATTTCACAGTAGATGAGAGCTTTTGATAAAGTTCCAAAATTAACTAAGCCAGAACTTCTTTGAAAGTTAAGTTTCATGAAATTGGATTTGGTTTTATTTTATAGTATAAATCACAGGATCACAGAATCACA
>NW_010167772.1:0-582 GCF_000695765.1 Mesitornis unicolor | reverse complement strand
CTCTGGAACTGCCCGCACCCTCGTTTCAATACGGCAAACGTTCGAGACTAACTCACACAACAGAGGTGCTTGGACTTAAAGTTCTTGGTGGATTTCTCCTACCAGAGGAAGTGCTTCTGCAGCCAAAAAAAGCTTTTGGCTGTGCCATTCTTTGTTTGTCTATCTCGTCCACGTTCGCCTCCAATTTTTGTGCCTGCTGCAAGGAGCAATCTCTGAAATGGAAACGGTAAAGCTCTTCTCCCACTCCAAAGATGCTAAGACTGAAGACTGTTGCTGGCTCTTGTCTTTTCTACTAAGCCAAGTTGTAGCCCCACAAGGCTTTTGTTTCTGGGATTTGTTGCATCCGTGGGAAGCCAACGTTTACCACCAGGCTTTCTGTGGACCTGCCCACACGACAGCCTGGTTTCAATATGGCAAATGTTTGACTCTAACTCACACCAGAAGGGGGTTAGGACTGAAAGCTCCTGCTGGATTTCTCCATCCATGTCAAGTGCCTCTATAATCAAACAAAGCCTTTGGCTGTGCCATTCTATGTTGGCTATCTCGTCCCTGTTCGCCTCTATTTTCATGGCTGCTGGTAGG
>NW_010167771.1:0-1874 GCF_000695765.1 Mesitornis unicolor | reverse complement strand
CCGCAGGGGCCGGCACCGGGATGGCGGGGACACACGGGGAAAGCGGGTCCGTCCCCCCGCCACCTACGGAGCCCTTTTCCCACCCACTCCCACCCCTTTCCGCACAAACAGCCACACGACAGGGAAGGGTTCAGCTCTTTTATGGTCCCAAGCTCCAACCGGGATTTGGGAGTGGTTTGGGGTACAGTGGGGAAGTACCGGGGCACAGCAGCCTTTTGGGGAGCCCTCAGTCAGAGGGGATGGAGAAGGGAAAGGCTCAGGAGTTTGGGCATCTGTGCTGGGTCAGGTTCAGGTGTTGGGTTCAGCTTTGGGCCAGGTCTGGACATTGGGCTTGGCTCTGGGACATGGGGATCTGCTTTGTTCTGGATCTCAGACGTTGGGCTCAGTTTTAGGGCAAGTCTGGACATTAGAATCCACTTTGGTCCAGATTTAGGATGTGGGGACCTGCTTTGTGCTGGATCAGATGTTGAGCTCAGTTTTAGGTCAGGTCTGGACATTAAAATCCACTTTGGTCCGGATTTAGGATGTGGGGACCTGCTTTGTGCCGGATCTTGGATGTTAGGTTCAGTTTTGGGTCTGGTCTGAATGCTGGGCTCAGCTTTAGGTTGGGTTTGGACATTGGGCTCAGCTTTGTGCTGGATCTCAGACATTGGGCTCTGCTTGGGGTCAGGTCTGGACGCTGGGATCTGCTTCACGTCAGATTTGGGACAGCGGGATCTGCTCCGCATCAAAATCAGGACACTGGGATCTGCTTTGTGTTGGATCTGGGGCTCTGCATCCTGGCAGACCTAGGTGGAGACAGGGGCCATCCCCTGGCTTGAGCAGTCCCAAAAACCTCAGGGCAGCACCCAGAAGCTCGGAGGCAGTCTGTCCATCCGTCACAACTCAGCGTGGTGCCGCTCTGCTTTGAAGACCTCGCCGGGCTGCATGAAGATGCCCTCCATCACCTTCCAATAGTTGTTCTGGCTGGAGGCGGCCATGCCGTGCACCTCCTTCTGCCCGTGGATGGGGCGCCCGTACTGCTCCCCCGTCACCGAGAGGAAGACGTCGGTGGAGGTGTGCTGGAAGCGCACCTCGCCGTCCCGCGCCCAGTAGGTCCCACTGCACACCACCGTCCAGTCGTCCAGGTAGTCGCCCTCGCCGGCCTCCCCGAATGCACTCACCTCCTGCGGGTGGAAAAGAGCTCGTTTGGGGACTGGGGTGAAAGGTGGGGGGCTCCAAGGGTTGAGTTGGGCTCAGAGGGCAAGGCAGGGGGCAAAAGAAGAGGCAGAGACTGGGGTAAGGAGGAACCTTGTTGGGACTGGAGCTCTGGTAGGACTCGGAGGGTCTGGTTGGGCCTGGCGGGGGGGGTGCAAGGAGGAGCTGGTAAGTGCAGGGAGAGTCCAGTAGGGACTGGGGAACAAGGTGGGACTGGCAGGGACATGTGGGACCCAATCTGAACTGAGGAATGGGGTGGGACCTGTAGGGACATGCAGGACCTGGTCACGACCCAGAAACAAGGCAGTGTTGGCAGGGACATGGGGGACTCAGCAGGGGCTGGAGAACAAAGTGGAATTGGCAGGGACATGGGGGACAAGGGGGACCCAGTTGGGACTGGTAGGGACAGGGAGAACCCAGTAGGGACTGGGAAACAGGGTGGGATTGGTAGTGACATGGGGGACCCAGTTTGGACTGGGGAATGGGGTGGGACCAGCAGGGACAACAGGGGACCCGGTTGGGACTGGCAGGGACAGGGAGAACCCAGGAGGGACTCGGGGGATCCGGGGTGACAAGAGGGGGGCCTGGTTGTCCCGGGGAAAAGGGGCTGGGCCAAGGGGCAAAGGGGGCCGGCGGGTACCTGGTTTCCGGAGAGCGGGGAAGCGAAGCGGTGGCTG
>NW_010167770.1:0-843 GCF_000695765.1 Mesitornis unicolor | reverse complement strand
CCCTGGGGGTCCTAAAACCTGGTTATGGGGGCCCTAAACCCAACCCTGGGGACCCTAAACCCAACCCTGGGGGCCCTAAAACCTGGTAATGGGGCCCTAAACCCACCCTGGGGGTCCTAAAACTTGGCTATGGGGGGTTAAACTCAACCCTGGGGGGTCCTGAGCCCACCCTGGGGACCCTAAAACCTGGTTATGGGGGGTTAAACCCATCCTGGGGACCCTAAACCCAACCCTGGGGATCCTAAAACCTGGTTATGGGGCCCTAAACCCACCCTGGGGGTCCTGAGCCCACCCTGGGGTCCTAAAACCTGGTTATGGGGGCTAAACCCAACCCTGGGGGTCCTGAACCCACCCTGGGGACCCTAAAACCTGGTAATGGGGCCCTAAATCCACCCTGGGTGTCCTAAAACTTGGCTATGGGGGGTTAAACCCACCCTGGGGACCCTAAACCCAACCCTGGGGGGTCCTGAGCCCACCCTGGGGTCCCTAAACCCACCCTGGGGGTCCTAAAACCTGGTTATGGGGGGTTAAACCCAACCCTGGGGGTCCTGAACCCACCCTGGGGGTCCTAAAACGTGGTTATGGGGACCCTAAACCCACCCTGGGGGTCCTGAACCCAATCCTGGGGGTCTTAAACGCACCCTGGGGGTCCTAAAACCTGGTTATGGGGGGTTAAACCCCACCCTGGGGGTCCCAAGCCCACCCTGGGGGCCCTAAAACCCGCGGGGGGTCCCCAAAACCCGGGTATGGGGGTCCCATAGGGTCAGGGCCCTACCAGGTACGGGGCGTCCTAAAATGGGGGGGTCCTAAATCCCCCTTGGGGGTCCCTAAAACCCAGGGGGG
>NW_010167769.1:0-561 GCF_000695765.1 Mesitornis unicolor | reverse complement strand
GGGCTGGTGTCATGGCAGAGGTGTGGGTACAGGGGCCATGCCCCAGGAGCATGTACAGTCCGCGGTCAGGCAGAGACACCCTGGCCCATGGCTGTCTCAGGGGCGAAGGCACACAGCCAGCATCCGGGAGTCCTTGTGTTTTACTCTCATGACTGCTTTGTGCCTCAGTTTCCCCCTTGATGATAGCGTTGGCTTCCTGTCCTGCTTTGAGGTGCCCCAGCAGAGCAGTCTGTAAACCTGAGGCATGAAGACGATTCACTTAGGGTTGGTTTTCACACCAGCAGTAGCACACGGGAGGCCTGGGCGTCACTGATGTGGGTCCACCAGCCCCTGTCAGCTTATGCTTACATGAGTTTTACATTGATGGCAGGGGTAAAAGCCGAGCTGGGTACCGTACTTCAGAGGGGCAGTGCAAGTCGTCCCCGTGGGGGTCTCACCTACCCCAAGCCCCACACACCAAGGCTGCTGTGTCAGGGGCCAACACACACCAGCTGCCCGCCCCCGAAGGAACAAAAAAAGCGGCTGAATCCCGGTTTTCCCGCGGCGCCTTTCCCGCCTCCC
>NW_010167768.1:0-1486 GCF_000695765.1 Mesitornis unicolor | reverse complement strand
ATGGTGAGACAGGTCTTCACACCCAGAGGCACAGATTGTGAAAAGTACACACTGTGCAGCTGGAAGAGTACTTCTTACTTTAATCTTTAGCATCCCTCTCTCCATACTTTTAGTTGCTTTTCCAAAATCGTATTTATTGTAATATGTCAACTTGAAAGTTCCACTAATATCTCTAAACATCTTACAACTCTTTAACAACTCTAAAGGGGTTTGAAAGCCTACTAAGCAGGAGTTATATGTGGGAAACCTTGGCTGGTCTGAGGGATCAGAATGTGAGTTTAACATTGACCTTGAGCAGATACCCGTGTATCCTTGAAGAGGCTGGAAAGTCCTGCTAAGAGCTGAGTAAACAAGATTAAGGAACTGCCAGACCGCAAGTAGAAGCAGCTTATCGAAGTTACAACAGATAAAGAGTCATCCAATCATGAACTGTTGGTCTTTGGTCGAACCAATCATATATGGATACATATTCTTAAGAAAGATATAAAAGGGCTTGCTTAAACAATAACCTTTGTCTTTTGTCTTTTGGTCCTTTGCTCTATAACTTCTTGTATCTCGTGTCCATCCCAACAGCAACATTATACACTTCCCTTACTGCATTTTCTGCATCTAGCAAAACAGAAGTTGTGTTGGTTACCTCCCTTGCTGAAAGTTCCCAAATATTCCTGTTTAGATCCCATTTTGGCAATATAATTTGAAATTTATCTTCCCCATACACAGATCATCAGAATACACATATTAATCAGATACTTAATCTAAAATGTCCCTAGTGTTTTCTCAATCTTATCTGTAAATCCCCCGTTGGTTCTACTTGCCACTGTAGTGTCTCTGGTGCTGAGGCCAGTTTCACTCAGGTGTAGTGGATCCAGGGCTCTACTCCTTCAGCCTTAATTGCAGTGTAGCTGGTTAGGAGCACTTGGAAAGGTCCTTTCCACTTCTCTTGGAGTGGCTCCAAACCCCACGTCTTAATGTACATAAGATCTCCTGGTTGGTATCGATGGGTAAGGATGTCTAGTGCAGGTGGTCCAGTCAGAACTATGTGTTGCTGGAGAGCTGCAAGAACTCTGCCTAGATAAATCAGTTACAACTTCAAATCTGCTATTCCTTTAACACGCATTTCCTCTGGAATCAATGGTGCTTGATATGGTTTCCTATACAATACCTTATAAGGTATAGTCTTACTCCTAGACCTTGGCTGTATTTTATTCTTCATTTTAAAGATGTCTCTTGCTCGGTTTTACTAATCCGTTGTTTCAAACTCTGATTCATTCTTTCAACCTTTCCACTTGACTGAGGTGTCCCTGGACTATGTAAATCTGAGTTGGTATCAAAAACCTTACTTGACTGCTGAACTATATCTGCCACTAAATGTGGACCGCAATCAGAGGATGTTCCTGTCAAGACTCCAAACCTTGGTATGATTTCTTTCCGTATTAGCCTAGCTACCTCCCTAGTTTTGTTGGCGTGACAGGGAAAAGCTGCTGGC
>NW_010167767.1:693-1693 GCF_000695765.1 Mesitornis unicolor | reverse complement strand
TCTTCCGATGTTACACATACGCTTGTTGTGGTTTGGGTTTATTTTATTATTCTAAATACCATTTGTGCATGCCATGCTGTACAGACACAGACAGCAGGCTTCCAGGATGAGAGGCTGCATTGCTCTCAGCGCACATACAATACAATATACTGCTGTATATCCCATCAGGAGGGATGTATTCCCATTTTCTTGCGTTTTCAGCTTGCTTTCCATTCATCTGAGACATTCATAGACTGGTTTTACTTGAATACTCCTGTGACAGTGGGTTTGAGAGGGGACAAACCTCTGGGTGCGGATGCCTGATGTATCCGAGTGCCTTCAGCTCAGATCTGCACCCCAAATCTGCTGGGTATGGAGGTTTCTGCTGCACCTGTTTTACCTGCACGACCCAAGTCTCTCTCAGGACTTTCCAGCTCCAGTTAGGCCTGAAGAAAAGGCACAGGGATTAATCTGAACCTGAGCAATGGTTGTTTTCTGATCCTCTTAGGTTTCACCTGAAACAGTTTGAAAAACTGGTCCGAAAAAATCACATTTTATGGAGGTGAATCGTGAAACAAGCCGGGAAAATGGGAGGTGAAGGATCTGAAGGCAGATCTCAAGCAGGTTTTCGCGGTGAAATTAGCCGAGTTTGTAAAGACAATTTCAGGTCACTTAATCATCAAAGGGTTAATTCTAATTTTGAACTTCCCAAATGTCAGTGCTCTTCCATCCCAAAACACGGCGACCGGCTTTATCAACATACGCTTTTCATTACCTACAAGACTTACGATATTTTTGGTGTCTGTATCAACTTGATTCAATTACTGGTACCAGTGCGAGGGAACATTACCTCCAGGGAAAAGGGGGTGAATGCATCAGTGCCCATGGATACAGTGTGCGGAGCAGATTAATATAGCAGATTTACATCAGGACTGCTGACTCCATTACTTTAAAACTCCAGTAATTGACTTTTTTAAAAATGACATTAGCATTTAAATGGTACTATCGTTACGAGGGTGAA
>NW_010167767.1:0-662 GCF_000695765.1 Mesitornis unicolor | reverse complement strand
TCAGCAGAATATGATCAATTTATCGAGCTCTTCAAATGTTCTTTTGATATTTATTTTTTGTTGTCACGCTGGAGGGCTTTTTCAGGGTTTTTTTGTCAGACACAAGAAAAAGTCTATACCGTTGAGATCCCGGGCTGCCGACGGAGCAGAAACACCAGCAGCTCACCTTGCCAGCGTTACCCATCAAAACTGTTTCCCCTGCATTCACACCGCATCCGGCCACCAGTTTGGCCAGTGCGGCTTCCATACTCAGGTGATTTTGCCCAAAATTTCCATTGGCTTGGGAGAATGGCATGGGCTGTGTCCCATTGCCTTCGGTCGGAGTTGGGTGCCCGGTGCTCTGCGAACCTTCCCAAATTGGGTGACTGGGGTGGCCAACGGCTGATACCTGCCTGCAAGTGGACCTCCAGCAGTCTGCACTGATATACAGATCTTCATATATATACACACACACACACACATATATATGTGTGTATATATGTGTGTATACATATATATGTGTATATATATGTATATGTGTGTGTATATGTGTGTATATATGTATAATGTGTATATACATATATAATGTGTATATACATATATGTGTATATACGTATATATGTGTGTATATACATATATCTGTGTGTATATATGTATATATATGCATAGATGTGTGTATATAT
>NW_010167766.1:20799-24965 GCF_000695765.1 Mesitornis unicolor | reverse complement strand
TCTAATGAGAAAAGAAATATTTACTGAAATAATTTCAGGTTCAGATATATCTCTGAGTTTTTGAATAATATGTAATTGACTTATTTTGATACTTATATTTAATTTTTCAGAAAGTGTTTTAAAGTGTGTTCACTAGGAATATCAGTTTCATTAAAAATCTCAAGGATATGGATATAAAAGGACTTAGATATAGTGCTTTCTACTTAATTTGTATTCTTTTCTTGTAAGAAATTTGTTGTAAAGTGCTAATTTTCATAGACAATTCAAAATTGATTACAAGGTCTGAGAGGTTTGTTTGTGTGTTTTCTTCTTCTGAGTGACATACTCTGCAATAAATAAGCTGCAGCCTTCAGTTGGCCTGGAGGCACCTCAGGTAAATTGTACCTCCAGTGGTCTACGTCCCTTTTTGGATGGTTTTTGTTGTAAATGCAATAACCTGATCCCAGAAAATGGATTTGGATTGTTATATGGGTACTACTTATTACCATCAGCAGTCCAGAGTATGATGGTCAAATGACACCAAGGGTCCTGCTCAAAACCATAAGGAAAAGTATCTTATGTGTGAACTAATTATTCATAGTGAGTAGGAAGAGACTGTGCATATAACATGTAAAATTATAAGTATTAAAAGTATAGAAAGACTTTATGCTTGAAAGAAAGGACTGGATCTAATGTGCCATTTTTTTGAGATACATCTGGTTTTACAAAAGCTGTGAATAGGAGTCTAGACTTAGTTTCCTTGATTATTTTCATTGAAATAAATATCATTTTGGTTTCCATCATTCCAGCTCTATGAAAACCAGCAAAACTTTGGTGAAGCTGATCTGTTGAATACTTCACTGTTGTTTTGATTTGGTTCTTCTTTTTCAAATTACATTAGTGTCACTTGTAAGTGAATTGCTTAAAAGAAATACAATTTATTTATTTGTATATATCTACCATGATTTTTTTCATTTTTTACTTCTTCCTTTCTCTCTGAAACTGCACAAAGCAGAATTTCATATCCTGAAAGAAGCAGAATTATACAACAAGTCTTAAAGTCACTGCTATAAAATCTGGGGGCAGTTTAATGAACATAATTTTTTCCAAAGATCTGACTTGAGTGTCACTTCTCTTTCTCCGCATAAATTAATTTCAAGCACAAGATCCACGCAGTGTGAATCAGATCATTAGACGTGAATATTTGCAATATTCCACAAGGTGCATTTCACAAAGGTTGGGGTTCTTTTTCCCCCTAAATACTGAGGATGCATTAAGATAATTGCAATAGTCTAATTAGAGTTTCTCCTAAAAATGACTTGTCTACTAGTAGTTTAATAGATTAAGAATTTTAAAGGGGTTAGAGAGAACCAGTTACAGTAATCAGAGAAGAAAAAGTGCTGAAGGTATCATGAAGGCTCATAATTAAACTGAAGCTTACAGCTCAATTAAACTTGAGCATCATTATGCATAAAACATCAGTGGGCATCAAGAGTCCAATAAAAAGAGATGCTATCAATGTTAACAGCCAAAAGGTAAGACATAATATGGATTGGACCAAGTCTTCCAGATAAAGTCAAGGAAAATTGTGAATAAATTTGAAGTACAATCTAAGCCATGTCTAATAAGCTGATTAACGTAAGTTTGACATTGGAGATAGAGTAACTGCAAGACATAACATTGAGCTCAGTTTTATGCAAACCACAATAGATTAGTTTTGAAGAGGGGAAATACAAGGGTGATTTATCTATTAGAAACAGGATAGGCAATGCCTTTGACTGTGAAAGCACCACTTGTGTTGTCCCGTCCTGGGTGATATTTATTATATTTAGACACGGCCATCCCGACCTTAGCTTGGATTCTCATTTCACTTCTATAGCTATAGAATTTGGCAGTGCTTCCTATTTCAAGATCCCTATAATCGCCTAAGTCCTTTTAAACATGTGGCAAAATACTTTATAAATAAGCAGTAATGGAGCCATCAAACACGTGGCTTGGATTGTGAGTGGACTTCCAAGCTCAGGGCAGCTTTATCTGTTCCTGGTAGTAGTTGGCTTGTGTCAAATTGATGTACGCCTTGCAAGATGTTTCCTTTTACAAACCTAAAGGGAGCTGAAGGCTCAAACCCACCTAATCTCTTCTGAAAATCTTTGTAGCAGGGTGGCTGATGCTTTGAATCAAAAGCTCATGGGGTTGTATCTTGAAGTTTTTCTTTCAGTTAAGAATCTTGTATTAACTCTTTTTAAACACATATACAAATTCAGCATTAAAAACTTTAAGTCTTGTTGAACTCCTAGCAGGGTACAAACATTAGGAACAGCATATCATTAAAAAATAATTTGATAGAAATTATTTGTGATGTTGCACATAGAATAAATTTGTTGAAAAGAAAATGGCATTAATTAAAAACCTCACTAATGTTTATAAATATGTAAAGGGCGAGTGTCAGGAGGAAGGAGCCAGGCTTTGTTCTGGGATGTCCAATGCCAGGACAAGGGGCAGTGGTCCCAAGCTGGAGCACAGGAGGTTCAAGCTGAAGATGAGGCCAAAGTTTGTGAGTGTGAGGGTTATGGAGCATGGCCCAGGCTGCCCAGAGAGGTTGTGGAGTGTCCTTGTGTGGAGACACCCAAAGCCCTGGCTGTGTTCCTGTGTGACTGCTCTGGTGCTCCTGCTCTGGCAGGGGTTGCACTGGGGGAGCTTTCCAGGTCCCTTCCAACTCCTCATATTCTGTAATTCTGTGATAAGAAAAAATAAAACAGCTTTTGTTGCTTGTCTCTGAAAGGTACAGCAGGTGCTTACAATATCATCAACTAGAAAATTAAGAATGCATTGATTGTGCAATCTGTGTTTCTATAATGGGAAATTTAAGTGAGTGAGTGCTGGGAGAAGTGCCACTACCGTGTTCTAGAGCAGAGTATCATAGACAGAACGAAGAGATCTTGGCCCAAAATGCATTTAACACATATTCTGTAAGATTCACTGTTGTTAGTGAACTACTGCATCTAGATTCTCTTGTTCTTTTTTCCTTTGTAGCTCTGTATGATTTACTCTACTTTGTCTTCTATGGTGCCCTCTGGATTGATACTTGCGGGAACTTCAAACTTCCACTTGGAGAAATAAGATGTTAGGAAGAAAATGTCATTGTTTAATGTAGAGGGGGGGAAAAAAGAGAATCTGTAAGTGATAGGTATGGAAGTCCAAGTGCTACACATATATAATCTGAAGGCTTTTATTTTGTAAGGTGTCAAATTATTAATTAATACCAATTTCAAAAAAAATTTCATCTGGAAAAGTCTCCAGGTACCAAATGGAGTATGTGGTGCAAAGATTCTGGAGGGAAGATGCTCTTCCTTATCTAAAACCAGACTGCAGGAGACCTGCTGTGGCTCAGGTTTTTATATGATAGTGGGCTTTCTGCATCCTAACAGAATTTCCCTTGTTTTGAGCTGTTCCTTAGGAGATTCTTTTTTCTGGATCAGAGCAAGAAGTAAATTCAGTTGGTAGCTCATAACTCCAAGCAATATTCAGAGAGGTGGTGACTTGCAGAATTCCAGATCCGATCGACTATTTGATCATGTCTTAATTAGCCACTCTTCTGTTTGGAGTGAAATGAAGATGCCCCAGTGCTAATTAAGAAGGGTTTATTAAGCCACATGGAAATGCTTTCCTGATTTAGAGCTTAGATGCGAGTTAACTGGGCATCGATGGCTCTTCAGTAAATGCCTGCACATGTACTCTGTTGTAAATATGATGTAATTTACTTTAGCTTAGCTCACAGAGAAAGCAGGATAAACCAATTTAAATTTGTCCTGCCTGGTTAGTTCATGTGAGGTAAATCGGTAGTCTTTGATGGTATTTAGATTTTATTGTGAAATCAATAGTTAAGTGTACGTTTTGTGTTAGCCAAAACAGCATGTTTGCTACTTCTCAGAACCTTAAGTATTGCTTTTGTTATTATACTTGTTAGAGCATTATTATATTACATTAAAAAACATTAACTAAAATTATAATTGCAACCATTATAGCTCACACTGTATTAAGTGTTATTTTGTGATAATACGATCATATTATAACATAATTGGTGACGGTGGTAGCGATACACATCTTTTTCTGTAAATAGGTAAATTCTCTCTACAGCTGAAGCAATGGCAGGAACATGATGAGAGGAAACACTTCAAGCATTGCAG
>NW_010167766.1:17919-20768 GCF_000695765.1 Mesitornis unicolor | reverse complement strand
TCAGCAGGAGTAAAGATCTAAAAATTGCTACTGAAATTTGCCCCTTAGAGTTTTAGATCCGTGAAATGCACAGCAAAACACTTCCAAGCTTCCTGAAGGGAAGGCTTTCATTCTAGGGCCACTAGAGAACAAAGAATAAGATGCTCAGAACATCCCCGCAAGTCAACACTGTAAAAATTACCTATTTCTTGGTCTGGGTCAATTTGCCAGCTCTTGCTCTGCAAGTTTGTAAGTTAAAGGGGTTCAAAGTCACCCCAAGAAAAAAAATACTGTTGCTAAAAGCTACAGAGTGGGTGAATTTGGCCCATGTCTGTCGCCTCAAGTTTCTTGATACAAAACCATATGTACAGCAATACAATAATAAGTGACCACGCAGAGAAATCTTTTGAGCTTGATGTATTTCCCTTTATTATCCCATTAAAAAATACATAGGAGATTAAATTTAAGAAAGAATATAAAGGGTCTCACTAAACCAACAAAACCTAGTAAATGAATGAATTTCTCCCTTTCTAGGCTGTCCAGTGCACACTGTTGATACTTAATGTTTGGACTATCGTAATACACCGACCTTAAGTGAATAGTGAGGAATGAAGAGCGCAGTATTTCATCTTGAGGCTTTTTTTATTCTTTCCCAGAAGATGCTGTTAGTAACACGAAAGAAATTGTATTATAACAAAATTGTATAAAAATAAATTCCCTCCCCCCCAAGCCAGTAGGTATTGTTTTACAGCTGGGAGGCAGAAAACATATTGGTTGAAAACATTACAATATTTAAAAGCCACATGGAGTTGTAAAAATTGGAATGAGTCCTCTAAATCTTCTATAAAATGGTTAATCAGTTGATCCTTAACAACTGCTATGTAGAGTACGGAGAGAGCTTGTACTTCACAAATGCAGGTTCAAGCAGTGTTCCCCAAGGATGAGGAGAGCAGATTGAAATGGTGAAAAGAAAGGAGAGACAGAAACAAAGAAAGAATTAAATTATAAGGTCCAATTCTTTGTTTGCTTTTTTATTTGGTGTTTTCCCAATTATTCTTCTGTGTCTCTGGATACTGAAAAAAATCTTATCTTCTTCCATGCTTGATAAAAATGAAAAAGGTAAGTTTCAGAATATTTTGGAATACTAATTCTTAAACTTCCTTGCTACTTTTTTGTCTCTTCTAAGAAATCCTGCTCTATATTGCGAAATTTAAAATCAAGTGCTCGCTTGCAGTAGAAGAAAGGGAAGATATTTTTTTTCTCTTTAATGACAGTCTAACACTAGTCACACAACTCACCAGTGCATTCCAAAAATTTCATGCTGTCATCATAAAAATCTGACTGCAGCAGAATCTGTCTGGCACTAGACGTAGCCCTAATGACCCTAAACTCACATGCGATCCCTGGTGATCAGAAGAAGAAAAATACGGTAAAAATAGAGAAATATGTAAACTGCTTAAGTGACAGAAAAATATTCTCCGGAGAATGTCATTCATTTTTTTCCTGTCTTTCACAACTGTCAGAGGTACCAGCTCTCTGAACTTGTCTTTTGTTTTGTTTAACAGGAGGCATAGGAGAATTTACCAGTCACTTGGAAAGTAGAATTAGTGATGAAGTCAGGTCATTCCCCCATTTCTGCAGTTACAAGGGTACATTTACACTGTTTAAACGGGAAGCATAACATAACTCTTTCCACTTTTACAAACGTTGGTAGTGATGAATTTCTCTCATCAGACTTGTGTTTCCTAGGGTTCACTTAAAGAGGAATTATGTTTAAATGTAAACCGATAAATAAGGTTTTAGGTGAACACAGGAAAGTCTTAATGGAATCACACATGCATTTAAAAAAAAAAAAATCAGTCCTTTGTATGTGCTTTTTCTTTTTTTGTGCTGATACAAAATGGTTTGGTTTTAATTGTGATTCATTTCTAGCATTGCTATAAATTAAGTAGGGAGGAATTTATAGGATTCTTTGAAAGTTCAAAAGCATTCTAGAGAAATCATTCTAAAGAAATAAAGACTTTAATAGAGATTGATACATTTTTGTCATATTGTGTGACATTTGATGTTTTTACCTCCAGCTTTTGAAATCAGCCTGATAGTAGAGACTTCTTTCAGTCTCTCTCGACTACAGAGATAAGACTGAAAGTATGAATCTTAAATGTGCTGACCCTAAAAGCAACGAGAAATATCAGTGTGTTATTGCTTTGAATAAATCACTGACATTTAAAAGCTATTTGGTGTTTAATTCCTTATGGTTTTTCATATTAGTGCTTAGCAGTAGTAGTCATTCTGTGCTCTGTTTAGATGTGCTATAGCAATATGTTTTACACATTATCATGAACCCATTGATTTCCCTGTGACTTGTGTCTCTCCCATTCTTGGGTTGGGCTCTACCATGTGGAGCATTTTCTTTCAGGTCCTCCTTTTCCTTTCATGGGAACCCTTGAAGAAATATTTGGGTTTTATGGACCTGTTCTGAGACAAGCAAAGTCAAACTTCCATATGAGTGGCTTAGATTGACCCATATGTGATTTTTGCTTACTTAATGTGACCAAAGACTAATAAAGAAAGTCAAAATTCAAACATGTATTTGGGAAAAAATAGAATTATCTTATCTAGAGAAACCTGTGTCCTTTTAAGGTTTGGAAATACAGATATTGGGAGATTTGCATCTGTGCAAACAGTAGCTGGACAACAGGTCATCAGGAAGAGACGTTATCTTAGTTACTGGTTCATTAGAAAGATTGCTTTGGTCTCCAACCAAAGAAGTTAAAAATGGGCAAATTGTCAGCTCAATACAGACCTAAGCTGTATTTCAGCCAGGGACGTGTGTTCCTAACACAAAGTAATGTCTTCCCGCATAACTG
>NW_010167766.1:0-17888 GCF_000695765.1 Mesitornis unicolor | reverse complement strand
GGCATTCCAGGAGCTTGGAGGATGAGAAACAGGCAATTTTAGAACCAGGTTTCCTGGTATATAAAATCTTCATTAAAGCAACTAGAAATCGTGTAGTCAAAGCGTGCCGAGGTGAACATCAGCACCAGCGAGTCCACTCCCTCCCGATCAAACTGTGCACGTCCTCACGTTTAACTGTAACAGTTTATGGGCCTGTGTCTGCATCACTGTAGTATCTTATGCCTTGCAAATATTAACAGATCTAGCTTCACAACATCCTGAGAGGCAATGTCAGGAAAACATCATATAAATATTGTAATCTCTCTTCTTGCAGTCGAACTTTCACTTCCTTTACACACATCCTTGATGTTTGTTGAACTTGTATTTATTGGTCTAAGTTTTCTTAAACCAAAACAAAACAGTAATTTGTCTAGTTTATTTCTTGCAAAATGGTGTTCTTAAAGTACATCTTGCAGATAGATTATCTGTCCCTCACAGCAAAGCCTCACAATGGGAGTCTAATAATTGCTCTTTTTCTAATTTCACTAAATGAGTTATAATTATTTTATGTCTGTTTTATGGTTACGGAATAGTATTAACCTAAGCTCTAATTGTAATATAGCTTTCAATGAAATGTATGGACACTAAATTGATGGACTGCCAGCTTATGTAGGAACATCACATAAAGCAGATATACAGCTAATAGTTTAAGGCATCGCATGTTAAAATTCAGGGGGCACAACTTGTTCATGAATAAGTAACAGGGTGTAAATTCATTGACTATCTTTTTTAGTAGATCAGAGAAGTGCGGGATTAATACATGTCAAAATGAAAGTCCAGTTAAAGTTGAATGTTACCTGTACCGATAGAAGTCTCAATCAGAGTCTGAAAGTCAGGCTAGTCAACACTATAATGGTAGTGATGGATATTATGCCTGTTTTCTTGTGATTCGTCCTGTATTACACAGAGAGCATTGTATGTTACTGCCATAAATTACCACGTTGTGCTTTATGTATAAAGTGATCCTCGGCTGAATATTTTGCGTTTCTCGTATTATCAGAGGTGGCTGAAGGTCAAGACAGTATGAATCAAAGATTGTAACAACTATGCTTATACCTACCACTGCCTGTGGGTGACTCTCCTCCTGATGGAGCTCCCAGCAGCTCCCAGCTCCCTCTGTAGACCCAGCCACATCTCCCTTGGCTGTCCAGGGGGCAAGGCAGGCTGACAAAGTTAGGGTTGTTCAGCCTGGAGAGAAGGCTTTGGGGAGATCTTACAGTGACCTTTCAGTACCTGAGAGGGCATACAAGAAGGTTGGAAAGGGACTGTTTACAAAAGGTGTAGTAGTAAGACAAGGGCCAATGGTTTCAAACTGAAAGAGGGGAGATTTAGACTGGATATTAGGAATAAATCCTTCCCTGTGAGGTGGTGAGGCCCTGGCCCAGGTTGCCCAGAGAAGCTGTGGGTGCCCCCTCCCTGGCAGTGCCCAAGGCCAGGTTGGACGGGGCCTGGAGCAGCCTGGGCTGGTGGAGGTGTCCCTGCCCATGGGGGTTGGACTGGGGGGTTTGAGGTCCCTTCCAACCCAAACCATGTTGTGATTCTATGAGAGGCTGCATTGGGCAGCACTGACCTTTTCATGGTCATCTTAACACAGCAAACAGTGATGCCTGACTTGCCCCTCATGAAAAAGCCTCAAAATTAAGCATACCAGAAATAAGTGAGAATTTCCTTCCCCAAAGGTGACCCTTTTCATTTAAAGAAACTATATACATATATAAATATATATATATATGAGACACGCATTGATCCTAGATATAAATTTTAAGAGTTGGTTGCAGACTTGTAGTTAAAAAGTGCTGTTTGAATTAGCTTCAGACTAAACAAATTAAATGTGTAAAACACACCTGGCTCTTATCTAGCTAACAGCTAAACCTTGGACTATGAGAACTAAATAAAACCTACGAGCCATTTCCTGGCCACTATGTGAGATTTTCCATTAAGTTTATTTTTTAAGCCTCTGTGTGTGTTTCTTAATTACTTAAAGGTCCGTGAATTCGTTCTGTTGTATGAAATTGAATATAAATTGTTTATCAGATTTAAAGGGGGAAAGGAGATTATGCCCTTTCTTATTTTTAATATTCCTCTCTCCTATCTGCTGTGACCGGACAGAAATTTCAAGCAACAGTTCTTGGAAAACATATGGAGATCAGCCTGGGAATTTTGTAAGGTAAGGGACCGGCTGCGATGCCAGGATGTCTGGCTGCTGCTTCTGCTGAGCAGCCCTGCATCCTTTATGTTTTGAAATTAGTCTATTGTAACCATCTTCAGTCTAGCTTAGTTTTGCAATATATCCTTGTTTCTAAAGGTGTCTACACTTATTTGACTACAGAAAATATTTACTTTTCTAAAGGGCAGCTTAACCTTTGTGTAAATTTGAGGTGAGCGAAAGGTCACTGTAATTATTTGCTGTGTTATTTGTGTCACATCTGAGTTACTATGAAGGCTGAGCATGCATTACCCTTTATTAGGAAACTGCTTAACAAAACCCAATATAACCACATGTTTTGCATCCAGCAAATATTTTATGGAAGCAATGGCTTGTACAGGAGACTTTTGCCTCTCTTGGGCTCTGACACAGAACACTGAAATTAGCAGAAGGTTTTTCCAGGAGTGGGATAGAGATGAGTGGTTTGTTACAGCAGCTATAGCTACTTAGTTTTAAATATCTTTTACAGTCAGGTAAAGGGGAAATTTGAGCTCAATACTTTCTGATAAAGAGCTGCAGAGTAGAGAAATTGCAATAGTGATGAGGGTTTTACAGCAAAAGTGATTCCTGCTAACACAGGAAGGCTTAATTTCCCATAGCTTTCCCAAAACATAACTTTCCCATAACTTCTTTGAGAGGTAAGGAAGAATATGTAGTATGGCTGTAAATTATAACCAAAAGTTACACGTTTACACAAGTTACACAATTGATTTAATTTGAGACAAAAACCCTAATGCCTTTGCTATAGAAATTGTCTTTTAAGATGAGAAAACAAACTGTTAACTACCCTTAGATTAGCACGGCTGGTTAAAGACTCAAGAAGTTTCACGTGGTAGTGAAATGAGAGCATTAAACACAAGGTTTCAGGAGAGGAAACCCCACCATGAATTTATATGGTGCACAAGTAGTATAGGCCTCAGCATCCAATAATACAAGTTACATTGTGATGCTGTACAAAGCAAATTGTTTAAATAGATAAAAGGTATTACAGCGAGTACCAAAAAAAGAATCTCATCCTTTCTCAAGGTATGAGTCTTGTTTGAGTCAGGAACAAACTGCTGCTGCTCTCCTACAGAAAGGCACACATATGCAATTGGGATTATTGCAGCTCCAGGCTGTGTAAAATGGGACAGGGAAGAATATGAGATCCAACCAACTCAGAAATGAAACTAGAATTCGGCCAAGGCAGGGGGTGACTCCTCTGGTAGCTGGGGATGTACCACCTAATGTTGGATGGCAGGTGACCTGACCCTCTGGACCAAAAATCCATGTCCCCAGCAGGAGCCTGGCTGCTCCAACAATAGAGAGATGCTCTGAAGAGCAGAGTGCACATAGAGACCAAGCTCTAATTTAAAGTCAAGAAACTTTCCTTGAATTTGTTGCTTGGAAAACATCCCAAGAGCAGCTTATTATGATAGACTGAGTGTAAATAATCAGCACCTTCCAAGTTATTCCCATGATAAAGCGTGATAACTGGGAAGGGTTACGGCTTCATCGCATCACTCAGATGGTTTTATATCTGCATGGCAAAGTAGCAAATATATATGGATCTGAAAGTGCTTGATACATGGGATATTCAGAGCATGGGTTTTTTTTTTATTTGTGTATATTTATGGTCACTCACTAAAGGAGCAGTGACCCTTTGATAGATTAATAAAATGTACTTCAGATGCACTAGCACAAGTAAAATGACTTTGACAGTGAATCCACTTGTTAGTGCTCGAGTTGCTTTGCAAGTGGAAGAAACAATCAGCCTCCAGCTTCAAAATCTTTCCTAAAAATCACCCTGGCCACCAAAGCACGCTGCTATATTGGGTCTTTCCAGTAAATGGAGGGGTTTTTTGTCTCTCACTCAACAAGTTCCTTTTAACAACATCCATTTAAACACATCAAAGAGAAGCCAGGGGTGGTAGGAGAGAGCCAGCAATCACTACCCAGGACTGGGTTGCAGAGACCTCCAAGGGTCAGGTGCGAGTATTGCTCCGTGGAAATACCAATGTGAGGAAAGGGAAGCAGGGGGATTTCTCTGCATGACCTCGTAGCAGGAGACGAGCACACAGAGCCACAGCAAAGGTTTGCCTTGGCCAAGGTCCACCGTGGGTAGGGCTGTGCCGGTGTTGCGCTGTGGCTTTGCTGTTCTGCAGATAACGTGACAGGGGCTCAGCTGGAAGCGATGCCATTTTTTCCCTCGTTGCTGAGGATAAAGCTAGGTTTCTGAAAACACCAAAGGCTTTGAAAATATGTTGTTGTTTGCATTTTTGAAAGAACTGCCGGCAAGGCAGAAGTCTCAGATCAGAAGCCGTCTTGTAAAAATCCTGGGGAGTGTTGTTAGCCCTCGGCACACGTTTGGTGATGTGTCAATCTTCCAGCGATACCACTCCTGCTAGGAAATCATAATTTATTGAGGTCAATGGGTTAATGGGCTGGGCTATGTGCTACCAATTGGTAGACATAAAATATATTTAGTCCTGTGACATACCTAAAAGGTTTTCAATAGAGGGAGGCTCGCCATAAAATGTGTGATGAGTCGTTCTATTATTTTTCTCCCAGAGCATGCTTTTCTTTCAAAGATAAAGGAGACAAAGTTGATGTTTGAAATCAAAAGAAGCTGGGTAGCTGTTATGCTGCAGATGTGCGTTTTATAGTTTAATATTTTTTGCGTGAAAAAGCAGTTGGGATTCTAAGCAGACATGATGTAGAGCAATTTAAAATTAATAGAGCACTTCAAATTTTTAGGAGCACTTTAAGTTAGAAGTGATCTTGGTTTTGGGCAGGCTGAGTGTAGAAAGATGTAAAATTATGAAAGAGCTCCAGATATACAGAGCATATTGGTTTAAAGGCAAATGCTAATATAGCGGATTAGGACGAATCCAAGAATTTAAAAATGCAACAAACCAAAAATTCTAACCAAATTTGTCTCACTATATGATTTCAGTGTATTTATTTGGCTTCCATTAGTCTGTTATTTTAAATATCCTGTACAAGATGGAACAAAGATTCCCAGAGGAGAATACTGAGACTAAATACCACTGAAAATGCAGGAGTTCTGTTTTTACCTGTGAGTCCTCCCGTGAGGTTATTGATCAGCACCAGGGAGGTATCTGCCTTTCCTAGGTGAAGGAGCCGGGTGATGCAGAAGGAGACAAGCTCGTTATTGAGTTTCTCAAAGGCCGCAGGGGCAGGACTGGGCTAATAAATTCTCTTTTAAAGTAAGTAAATGCTCATGCTGCCTTGTGCCCTCCCCATATAGCCTAGTTCTACGTTTTCTGGGTGCTATACAACTGCTGAAATTTTCTTCCTCATCATAGCTGTTTCTCCCACTGGACCAAGCTGGTCCAGGTTCTCAGTTTGCTTTGTTTGTTTGATTGTATTATTATTTTTATTATTAGTAGTAGTAGTAGCAGTAGTATTAGTAGTATTATTATTATACCATCATCAGCATCCATACAGTTGGAAAGAAATAGAGTATTGGAATATATAAAATTACTTGTCTTGTCCGAGTGTGATGGAAATCTCTGAGGCTGGAGGGTGCCTGGTGGTGGCCTGGCCAGGGGATGCCCGTGTGTGAACTAAAGGAGAATCTCCCTGGGTTGGCAGAGTCTCCAACACCAGGCTTAAATGCTTGATCTATGGCACATCCATGCAGCATTTGATTAAACTGGGCCTGAATTGCCATTTGAATTAATCCTATTACCAGCCTGTCTGTCCAGATCAGTTATTTCAGTACCAATATCTATTACGATCCTCCGGAAACCGAGGAGCATCAGTCACCTGTCATGGATTTGGGGCTGGCATGGTAGATCAGATGTAACAGGCGCACAGGTACATACGGTTTGTAAGAGACAAACCACTGACCCTGATGGACGGGAGAAAGAAATAAGGGTGGTCTGGAGAAAGAAACATAGCAAACTCCAGTCCTTTTTCCATGAAAAACCATCAAATGTACCCCCCTGGCTTTGCAAAATGTGTTTGCTCTGTTACACGTGCCCTGTTTTTTCTAATTATTTGTTTACCCATTACGCAATGTAATAACAGGACCCTCAGTTATGTTGCACTATTATGAAACAAATTATGTTCTTATTATCCATGCCTGTAAGGACAAAACTTTCAATGGGTTTGGAGCACTTCTCTACCAGATTTTAAGCACTTTAAGGTTTTTATTGAATTGGAAAGATCAAGTAGCTCTGACTACTGCACCCCAAATAAGTTCCTTGCTGTGATGTTCCTGTGAGTGACTTAGTAAATAACCAAATATTCTCATCACTCTCAAGAAATTAAGCATAATATATTATGTGTCTCCTTAATGCCTGGCTTATTCTTTTGTATTGATTTACAATGTTGGTTATTTTGGCATATACTTTTTATATTATTAAATGATGTGTTTTGAGACCGCATAGGTGTTCTTATCCCGTTGGACCAGGCTTGTTGCAAATGTGATAATGACAAAAAGTGATCCCTCCCTCAAAGCTCTGTCCCCTCTGCATTGATTACAGTTACATAGATCATCATGTAGCAGAGTTTTTAGATGTCTGTACATACGAATGTTTCCTCACAGAAAAAAATCCTTTGTATTTTAGTAGAGCTACAGCCAACAATGTTTTATACAAATAACATAAAATCTATTAAAATTTAATAGAGAAAATCTTATTTTTTTAAGATAGCCCATATGTTTCTGTATGATTTTTATGAGCTAAACTATAGTGGATAATTAGAAAAAAAAACTACATGAAATTAGGAAGAATTTTTTCCCCAAGTATTTTATTTATGAATGCATTAGGAATATGACCTGGTCTGGGTGATCCTGCTCTGGCAGGGGTTGGACTGGATGAGCTTTCGAGGTCCCTTTCAACTCCTGATATTCTGTGATTCTGTGATATAGTTTCACATGTGCACACTTTATTTTTGTTACTTAGATTAAAAATTAAGAACTATTTTCAAAGCAATTGCACTTTGTTTTATAGCTAAAACAAAGAAAGAGACTGGGTGCCCCCTGCCTCTTTTGAACTGGGAAGCATCTTGTTTATCAAACTTTACACGAAAAATGTGTTCCCCATCGCATACCTTGAAACGTCTGACTTTTCCCTATTTCCCACAGTCATAACTGAAGTGGTAACACTTCTGTGGAAAACCCTAAAAGAAGTTCAGTCTTTAGATACGATGTATGCATAGGTCTCTCTTGTTGGACCAGTGTCCTAACAGGGGATAGAGGGAGATCTGAAGGGGTATAAAAAATAAGTCATGATTGCACGTGTCCCTTGCATCCTGACATCAATTTCCTCATACAAAGGCAAGTCGTTTAATAGCCCTGGTTTACAGCACTAAAGTACTCCTAAATGAACAGGGGGAAATAATCAAAACGGCGAGGGCTGTCTTCTTCGGTTTGCACGATAACGCTCCGTGCCGGCCCTGGGACCGGACCAAGGTAAACTGAAATAAGGATTAACTGACAATAGCAAAGGCTAATTTACAGAAACCGCAGGAGGAGTTCCTGAGCACGGCCCAGATAACAAAAATATTATCAAGGTTGTTTACAGTGGAGTCAGTCAGTTTATTAGTTGGAGTGCTTCATTATGTAGCAAAGATGCCAATGATAGTCTCCTAGTCAAAATAAACAGGCATAAAGTGTTCCACATATACAGTTTGAAGAGAACAGTTACTTTGCTATTTATTTAATAATTGACCATAAATGGAGTCAAAGTGCAAAGGGAAAAAAAAAGCCCTAAAAAAAGCAGCACACTAAGGGCTTTTTGAAAGATTGATAAATAATGTGGAATCTCAATTAGGCTTTAGAAGGAATGCAGATATTAAAAATTTGGTCAAGAATCTAATTAGCTGGAGGTAATTAAACAGTCTCACACGGGGTCATTAATCTTTTCCACAGACCTTTGATGTTTTGCACACTGTCTTCTAGTCATTAATAAAATTCATAACACTCCTCTTTGTGGTGTTTTATCATCGTGTTTTTCTCTGTAAGAGCATAGAGCAAGTGTCATTGTATCACAAGGGCCTTACTTTAGTTAATTTCTTTTTTTCCTGCTTGTTAGACTTAACTCTTTCTTGAACAAAGTGATACCAATTTAAGCCAGAAGTTTTGAGACATGTTTTAAATCCCTCGGTTACACTATCTCCGGTAGCTTTCAAAAGCCATACATTAAGAAATAAACCAAATGTTTCTGGCACATCTGGTGGCATAAGAAACTTTTTATTTCACATCTAGTCATCTGTCCGGTGCTTAATTTTGCAACCTGATTTATATATTAATCTTATCCATTTCAGAAGAAGTATGGGGTTTTTATTTGGCTTCTTTTCTTTACCTTAGGTTTCTCTTGATGACAAGTCCCTTAGAGGCACAACCTGTACCGCGCGGTTAATTTTAGTGGCATAACCAAAGAGCTCTTGAGGATGGGGCTGTGATAGAAGTGAGGAATAATTATGAAAAAGAACTAAGTAAAATGGAAATTTGTTGAACGTGACTGATTTTATGTACAGTCTCAAAAAGGGAGCAGTACAGTACTTCAATAATGCATTATCTGGACATATTTCAAAGACAAACTGTGTTCAAGAATAGCTGAATTTAAAAGGCAAGGAAGCTACAAAGGACGCCTTTGGAAGATATAAAGATATGATTTCTATTACAAATATTAATATACATATGTAGTGTGTGTGTGTGATGTGTATTTATAGATGTTTGTGTTACAAGAGCTACGTTTATGAGCTGCCATGAAGTTGTATGAGTACATATAAATAGGAAGATATATAATGGTTTGTCAATGAAACGTTTGTGTCTATACAAAGACACTTCACATTTTAGGTGGATACATTCCTTAAACAGACAAATCTGTTGTTTCCTAAAAGTTTTTGTAGATTTTGTATTTTGGACGGAGCTCTTTCAGGCTTTTGCTTGTCTGTAGCAAGAACACGTTGAGTCATTACGGGATTTAGAAACTGAGCTGATACTTTGCAAGACTTCAGGTAGAAGAGCCCGATGCAAAGCTGTATCGTGTTATCTGCTGTGAGACAGATAAAAATGTGCACCTTCCCTTTCTTCACAGCAAGTGCAGACATGCAAAATGGTCTTTAAATACTGTGATGAACGGCAACAATAGAAGATGTTGATAGGGATCATTTTTGCAGCTTTATGACTGATTTGCCCAGCTGAAGTACAACATATTTGGACCTAAAAAGCTGGGTGATCTTCTCTGCTGTTTTAGGAAGAAATCACACTTGATACCATTTCAGGAGTAAGAGGAATTAGTAAAAGACAGGAATGGAAATGTCTAAGAGTGTACAGTTACCCAGAGCAATCATAGTCTGTGAAGTGTTCCTTTAGTTCTGTGTGTCCTGTCCCTGCATATTTGTCTGATGAGTCTCTGTCACTACTTGAAGCTGCTACTTTTTGCAGCATCTTCTATTAAGTTCATATCCAAAATGCAGTATAAGGCTGTACAGGCCAGGAAAAAAAAATGGAATGCATAGCTACAAGACTTTGAGTAAAAAAATACAGTTTCTCAATGGAATTTTAACTATAAAATTTTATGTGCCATTTTCTAGGAGGAAGTGATAGCAATTATTATATTTTTATATTGCTGGGCAGAAATGTTTTCCTCTAAAAATCTCAAACCAACTGCATAGTATTTTGTGGAGCGATCTACTTAAAAGTGAGTGGGAGATGGACAGCAAGGTTCATTCTCTTTTGTGTTTACTTGAAATTTATAAACAAGCTCTGACAGTTTTTTTCTTCCAAAAAATAAAAAAAAAAGAAGGGATTTTTATACTTTTTATTCAGATTGATAAATTGTTTCTTACCTACTTAAGACTATTAGTCTTAAAAAATGGATAAGTGTTGTCTTCACATGAGGAAGTGATGAAAACTGAGCAGTTGCATAGAGAAAGTCTTGTGAAAACTGCTTTTCTGGTTTTTTTTTCCCCTTAATGCTCATGCATTTTCAGAGACTAATTAACTTTTCAATAAGGACTTCATCTGTAGTGATTTGACCTAGCTTTCTTTTACAATACGAACCCCCCAATAACCTCGGGAGTTCCACCAGGAAAACAAGGGCCAGATGATGATGTCCCTGTTACTTCCAAAGTAAACACAGAATAAAAACCCACAACAACCAAGCAAAATTAAGCAGATTTCTCAGGCTTGGTTGTTTGTTAACGTCTGAAATAAACTAAAAGCCTAAATCTTGAAAAAACAGGGTTATTTTAATGCTAAATTTGAAGTAAATTGCAGATGCCACCTTGTGACCTGTTTTCAAAGCGATGGTAATGAGATCCATAGGTGATTTAGCCTACTTAATAGTAATGAGACTGAGACAAGGAGCGCTCACATTGGCAGCAATTTGATAATTGTCTGAGCAGAAAGAACTAGCCCTCCCTGGTGGCTTGAAAACATAGCTGAGGTTTGAAAAGCTGTACAGAGCTCTTATTTAATCTGAGCAATTCTATAATGATGTGAAAAGGTAAAGTGTTTTTGATTTAGTGATGTCTATATTTCGAGAGACAAGATGTTGATGATAAAGAAAAAAAAAGGCAAAAGATAAATGGCTGGTTTCTGGAGACATCTTTTGGCTTAATATCTAACACCATGTACGTCTGTGCATTTCTCTCAGTTTTCCCACTAGTAAAATAGAATACTAATTAGATTTTGATTACAGTCAATTTTTAAAGTGTGGAAGGCACACTCACATTTTGCTGTTATAAACTAATGTAATAGCTGGACACAAGCCTTTGAGTCTGATGTGCTATCAGGGCTCATCAGCTGGAAATAAAACATGTACACATTACTAACAAATGCGATACATTTATTTTTCTTTACTGTGGTCGAAATTATCTGGGACATTCCTGTTGATGAATAAAGAATACAATGAAATACTTCTTTGGACCTTCTCAGAAAAACTGATATTTTTTGGCACGTTCATGGTTTAAAGGTTAAGAGGTGAAGATAAAATTTTCTTTCCTGTAGGTATAATAGAGTTTAAATTTTATACTAGAAGTCACTGGGGCTTACACAGGTAAATATCTATAAAGATCCTTTTAAAAGCATGTCATTCAACCCAGAAGTTGAACCTGTATACTGGTTTCAGAGACTGCATTTAGTACATAGGTGAAGATGCTGCAGGTGACCCTTGTCAAGCACCTGGGTCACCCCCTTGCAGACTGCGCCACTGGGCAACCAGTAGACCTGGACCTGTCCTCATCATCCTCATCACTCTATTGACCAGAAAAATGTTACTGAATTTCATAGATGGAGAATATGAAACACCTGTATGCTTATTTAGGTATAGCAATTTTGGTTTTAGTACTTAGGACATATTATATGGGTGAAACAACTACTTATATGACCTAGGGTACCGATATGTTGCATTAATAATGCCTGTCCACTGGGAAAATGTATAAAATTCCTGAGTATAGATGCAGTTTTTTAGTATTTAAAATCCATTTTAGATACTGTGCTTCAACTTTAAATTAGTTTTGGGGTGAAAAACTGCAATCTGAAGAAACTGCTCTTGAATTTACATTGATCAGTGTGAAATTTATCAGTTCAGAAAGCAGACCAAAATGCTGAAAACATTTGTTATATACATAGGCTGTATTAGACATCCTTTAAATCTGGGGAGAAATGTTGGAAAAGAAAGAATTGAGAAGCTTTTCATGTAGATGCAATATATTTATAGATGTGATTATTACTGTGTTTATAGCATTAGGCTGTTAGAAATGGTGAAAATTATAATTATCCAGTGAATTAAATAATAGGACTCTTCATGTAATAATGAATTTTAAAGAAATACATTGTCTAAGAGCACGCTGGCTATTTCAGATCTGAACCAATACTTTAAAATAGAAAGCAGTTACTCAATAACAGGAGTTGAAAATGTTCAGTGAAAAGTTTCTCCGAAGTCTATAAATACCCATTAGGATGTCCATCAGATTGAATCAAATATTTCCTTTCACTCATTTTAACCTTCCCCAGCCTAAGCCCCGTGAAGTTTTATGTGTTCCTGCATCAAAGCTTCGGTCTGAAAAACGAGCAGACCAAGGTGTAAATCTTTGGGGGTTCAATGCCACCCCACGGCTTCCTGGTTAAGGGTAAGGTCGTCCCGAAAACAGCCGGGCAGAGGAACCGTGTGGCTCTGGAGCTGTTATATCATTTCCTTCTCTGTTTCCTCTCGGCTACTTCTGCCAGAAAATGGCTAATAACGGGCTATTTGCATAGGGCAAGAGGAGAAGGCAGGCTAAAGATCTGTTTTAAAGCTAAGTTTCCTTTGTAAATGTAGTTATAAAAACTGGACTAAAGAGGGCAGGAGATACTCTAGTTAAAAAATAAACGCAGCAACTGGATAGTAAAACTCGATGGGGAAACAATATATATTTCAGTATATAATAAAGTGATTTATTTTCAATAAAATCTGTAAAACTGCTTTAGTTACTTTGACACCTTGATTAACTGGAGTTTCAAAGATATGTGTGTGTGTGTGTGTGTGTGAACCTTCTTCATACCAACAGTTCCGAATACTTTATTGCGTCTGCTATTGAATATGTATGTTTTAAAAGCATTTGCTACACTGTAGTTTTACTGGATGTCAGGGACAAAATAGATTAATATTAGAGCTCAGCCAGAAAGCATTTCTGTGGCAGCACATGAAATGTAGCACTCTTCACTGCTGACGGTCTCCCTGACTTATTTCTTTGGATGCTTTATACAGACCTATGGGCTATAGGATAGATTTATTTCCTCTAAACTCACTGATTACCATTATAAAATCCACCCCAAAAAAAAGTTTGCAGCCGTTGAGGAAATTTCAGCTCTGACTGTACTGGGAATAAAAGGATTAGCAAAGCCAGGACGCATTATATATGTACAGTGAGAGGAGTCTTCCTATGGGCTGTATATTAGAGTGTGCAAAACTTTAGTTCTTGTCTCCTGCAAAAAGTGCAGCACTGATAAGAAGGTGATGTTGCACCCTGAAAAGGTCCCAGAGTTTTTGCTGAAGCCTCTTATGGGGCTTTTGGCAGTGCACCTGAAGTAGGTATGGTGATGAGCAGCAAATGCTTTCTCCCACACTCAAGCACAACAGGAAAATTTAACATCAGGAAGAAATCCTAGCATTGAGAATTACTTCTTTTTAATTTCTCCTTTCCTTAATGGCTGCAGTTTGTGTGGAATCCCATGGAAGAGGCTGTGGGAAATGACAGTGGCTTTCTCCTCCCTTCTTCCTGCCTGATGCATGGGGCAGCCTGGGTGCAGACCTCAAATCACACAGGAGCATCATTGGGCTCTGGATGCAAACAGCACACTGCAGGGATGCAGTGATACAGGAATCGCCCTGCCAGGATGGTTTTCTCCTACCCTTTTGGTACCTGTCCCTCTATACCAGTGCGAGAGTATATAGAATATCTACCTTGTTAGCATGTCATTACTGAACACCTCAGCTAATCATTAAATAGCCTCGCTTTTTGGAAAGGATGACTGCAGCCAGGCTGGTAAGGGGTCAGCTATGGCAAGGTCGGGTATCCTGATTCCTGTGTTTAAATAAAATGTGATCTTTCCAGGAATTTTCTGATGCTGGCTATGAATCCCACACCAACACGAATTTGACTTCTGCTACTAAATACATTTCTATTTTGATTTCTTTCTTCCACTTCTCTGTATATACACCATCTATATCTGAGTGGGGAAAAAAAGTATAATCTAAGTTTATTTTTGGTAAACACTACTTAATTTCTACATTTACATGTATATAATTAATATTTAAAAGCCTGACAAAACACACAAATATAAAGTTTTCATAAAGCTTAGTCTTAAAAGAAAACTGATTCTTTTTCCTGTAGAAGAAGAAAAGGGGATTTTTAAAAAAATGATTCAAAACCCAGCACTTTCAAAAATGTTGAAAATGTTGTCTTGTGTATATTGACAATCTCTGTGTTTTGTTTTTGCTTGAATAGAGCAGAAGTTTGTTGCTGTTGTTAAGTGCTTGCAGTGCATTCATCTCAGACAGTATTAACAAGGAATAAACAAGGCCTCGCTGAAGTTTCAGAGCAACATTCCAGAAACATCAGTATTTATGTGTTCAGAGCTAATTTTAAATAAAGACCCTCTTTTTGTGGTATCGGAAGCGCAGAAAATCAGAACCACGGGTTCCTGTTTAAGAGCACATTTCTTTTCCTGACTTGTTTTTAGGTTGTTTTAGCGCTGGCATGTGTCAATCCGGGGAACAAACTGCACAGTGAGAGACGCATTCTTTGAATACAGAAAGATGAGAAACTCGTCTGCAGAAGAAAGTCCCAGAGTAAACAAAGGTTGCCCGGTTCCCTTGGGAAAGCGCTCCAGTTACGTGTCATGTGTTAAATGTTCTTGTAAACCTCACCGTGTTGGTCCTGCTTTGAATTTCATATGCTCCACGACACTCTTGCTAATACATCGCTACACAGAGCCGAGAGGAGAAAGACACCAAAACTGTGCATGAAAAGAGCATTAGTAACTTCCAGGACTTTTTTTCCAAGGTTGATAATTTACTTCACAGAATTAAGGCTTTGCTTTTTTTTTTTTTTTAAGATGTCAGGATGCTCAAATGAAAAGTATGCAAAATTATTCCAGTTTGAGATGTAAATTATGCTGCCAGAAAGATGGGTGATACGTGTAATGGAAGAATTAGGTCTCTTAGACTAAAGCAGATTCCAGTAAATCATAAAATATGTAAGGGGTCTGTGACCAATCCTGGATTTGCTAAAATGAATGTAAATGCATTGAGCATCTGATGGCACGATAACTTTTGCCCTTTTAAAGTTGTGAGTTTCCATGTACAGACAATTCACAGCAGTATGGAGATGCATGTGTTTTGGGCTAAATACCTATGGGAGGTGAATGCAACCTTCACTTCTGAAGGCTTTTTACTGTTTTGACACTGTTTGCTGCTGATGCATTGGACTGAAGATCATGGAGATCTTCTGACTCCTCAATACCCGTCTTCTGCTGCAAGCTGATCCTTGGCTGCAGCATAAAACCCCAGAATCACAGCATGGTTTGGGTTTGAAGGGACCTTAAAGGTCCACCAGTCCAACCAGCCATCAAGACTGGTTCTTTTATCAAAGATATCTTGGATTTCTTTGTGTATCTAAGAAGCCTTCATGTTTCCAAGGTGCTTAGCCCAGTGTTTTACCAGGTCCTGTGTGCTCACACATCCTCCATCTGCCATAGGATGGAGAGCACGCTTTGCCTCTGCAATGTGCTAAAAAACCCTTAATAACTTTTCCAGGTTCCTGGGGTGTGATTAGAGACAGGAAATCAGTGTCCGCATTTGATCTGACACCACCTGAATGATCTACAGAAGGCGTTTGCTCTGGGGAAATAGGAACCAGGAAGTTTTTGCAACTTCATAGCAAAATATAGTAAAGCTCAAGATTCTTTTACCAATGGTTGGATAAATTCCATTTGTCTGTGTTTATATATATGACATACATATATATACACAGATACGTATAAAATCTAACTCTGAACTTTGCTTCATTTGCTTTTCCCAAAGGCTCTAGAGAGTATGCTTGCAATCATCAACCTTTTCCCAGATTTGAGTTCACCTCTCACATATTTGTAAACTCAAAAATAAAGTTACTGTTTGGCCAACTCCTTTTGTTAGTGGCAGCATCGTGCCTTATAATGTTTATTTCCAAGAAATTAAGATGTGTTTAGACTGAAGCCAAATTTCCTTCTTTGTTTTGGCAAATAGAAACTCAGGTTTACTATTCTCAAGATGCAAAAATTACACAGTTCTGAACATAAAGTTATGAGATAATGGCCTTCACACCTTCTATTTATGGATGATTCAGTTTTACTGTCACGTCATCCCAAAACTCAGCCTCTAGTACAACTGTCCTAGGTATTGAGCTCTGCATCTTAGTATAGGCAGATCTACTTTGCTGTTTTTCTGGTGGAATTTGAGCTTCTTGGGCCTAATATCCCCAGATTGCTGCTGCTACAATATTTTTTTATACCTGGCAGGTCCATGACTTCAGGATGTTGCTGTCTCTCCTTAGCAACTGTTCAGGAAAGAGTAGCTTTATTTCAGTGATAGCCTCAAATTGTGGAGGATTAATTAAATCTGAGAGTCTCCATTAAAATGGAATTCCTACTGTCTTTTGGGTATTTTCTTTAGATTCTGGACATAAGGAACTGAGGTCCTGTTAGCGAGGCCCTTAGGTGATCAAGCACTCCTCTCTAATCACATCTTCATATTTAGCCTTTAAAATTTCTATGCTATGAATTCCGTTTCCATGTTTATGTGAAGTACCAAAATCTCTGGGTTTATACAAGTTTAATTGGTGCAAATCTTGTATTTCATAACTGAAAACTCTTACATAAATGTAGTTCATCACATCATTCTTTGAATTAAGGGTAACTTTGACAGTCTCTCTGTTATTATTTTTATCCTGACCCTCACTTCTTATGACTACAAAGACCACTTAAACATTTCTGTTTTTCCCCCTTTTTCCAGAGCATTTAAATTCCCACAAGCCCTTCCATCTTCTGTCCCAGCTCTTTAATTTCTTTTGATAGTTTTCAGTATGGAGGTGTATTCACTGACCACTTAATGCTAAAGTTATGACTTTCCTTATTTTATGCCAGGTTGCAGAAGCTGGACACAAGACATATGGGATCTCCACAGCTTCTTCATCAGAGAGACTTTCAAAACCTCATGCCCTTGTACCTTGCTTCCTTGACTGCATAGGAAATAGTCCAATATTTAAACAGAGAGGCAGGTTGGACCAGTAGGCAGTTGGGTAGATGGGGTAGGCTCATATTAGTGAGGAAGAAGCTGTATCATCCATTCAGCTGTGACAAAGTGAAAACTCCATGCTTCAAAAATGCTTTTTCTTGTGGAACCACTTGTGTACTGCTGATCCAGTTTATTAAACCGAAAACAAATGCTTTTTCTTGTGGAACCACTTGTGTACCACTGATCCAGTTTATTAAACCGAAAATTACATTGATAACATGAAGCCTGCAAAGTCAGAAACTTCCAACCTGATATAATTAAAGTAGCCTTGGCATTTTCTGCGTCTGCATTACGACACGGGCTGAAATCACTCAATCTTGAAATATTTCCCCTTCGATCAGTGCACAGAATGGGAGCTCTTCAGCCAATATATTCTCCACACAGCTCACCATACATCTGAGCATCTCACGTACTGCACACTCTTCAAAACTGACTCTGAAGACATCATTACTAATTTGTTTGATTTGCTATTCAGTAGCATATATCTGTAAAATATCGGAGTGCTTTAGCAATGTTAGTTAATTGTCACAAGCCCCTAGTGGGGACAGCAATTTCTCCGCTAATAGACTAGGAGCTGTTGCATGGAGATGTTATCAAAGAGCAGGTCCCTGGCTACTCCAGGTAACACGCAGATCGTGACACTGTAGTAACCACATTTGGAGCACGCTTCTACTGATGTTAACTACAGCTGGGAAGGAGCTCATGTTTGCTGCTTCAGAAAGTTAGGGACCTAGAAGTAGGTCTGAATATTTTTTTTTCCCTAGAAGTAGGTAATAGTTTGGGTTTGGTAACTTGCTTTATGTCCCACCAGAGTCTATGATGGAGATGATGCATTTAGCATTTTTATCAATGATCTGGATGAGGGGATT
>NW_010167765.1:0-4654 GCF_000695765.1 Mesitornis unicolor | reverse complement strand
ATTGTGGGCGCCGATTTAGGGCAGGTATTGCAGATCCGAGGATCCCAACTTTTCGTTACGTAAAGCGAGAGGTTTGCATCTAACGGGCTCTTACAGCCGTTGGTTTTTCTTGACATCGGGTTTTTCGTCGCTGGCAGCGGCTCCTTCTCCCCGCCCCACGGACACACCCATCCTCGTCCTCCTTCCCCAGCCTCCCAGGCAGGAAAGTGAGCCCTGAAATGGAGCTTTCAAGTGTGACATTCGTGCAGGAGCCGCTGGGCTGCACCGTTATGCTTTAAATGATGTGTAGGAAATGCAGGGGATGCACAAAATTGATGCATGGTACGTGGAGCATCCTATTTTTTTTGGGGGGGAGAAGAGGAATAGTTTTCCTCCAGGAGTGCAAAGCGAAGAGTTTAAAAAGATGCCAGTATTTAAATAGCGAAGAAGGTTCCTGTTTTTACTGTCACAGGCCGAAAGTAGCATGACGCATTTTTCTTATGACTGAATGCTCTGATTTGCGTTGCGTGCACCCGATGCCATTCCCTTGCAAAGATAAGGGATAGAAAAAAACCCCATTCTGGGCTTATTTGCTGTTGTATAAACCCAGAATCGATCTACGGAGACCAATACTTGAAGGAGGAGGATAATCAATGTCTAGCTGTCGTGTTTTGGCTGCATAATAGGGTAAATACAGACAGATTTAGAGGCAGGCCCTCGCACGGTTGCAAACTGCGTGTGCTTTTGTCTCCAAGGTGGTTGAAAGGAGCAGGATTCGCAGCGGTTTCAGAGCCTGCAGGAGACCTGTTTACCAGCAGAAAAATTCAGAGCATCATTAAAATGCTCCAGCCTGCATTTTTATTGGTCACTATCTATATATATTATTCTTTTTTCCTTCCTTAATTGATGCCCAGTGCATTAGGACTTGGGCTGTCAGTGCTATCAGTGGCCAAACTAGCGGGTTTTACCTTTTTTAATAGCACAAGGAGTCTGCACCAGAGGTGGGCATAAATACTGCAGTGTTTCTGGAAGCGGTAAACACGTAGGACAGTTTGCTGGAGAGGCTGGCGTTGAAAGACAAGTGGGTTTTTCACGCCCCAGATTAATTCATTCAGGCTTATTGGCATTCACGGCAGATCCTAAATTTAAATCTTGGGGTTTTCTTTCTTTTGTTTTTTAAATTGGTGGCATTTTTCAGGGAAGCTCCATTGCAGCAGCAGGAGGAAGGAGGAGGAAAAAAAAAGGAGGGGGAAGGAGAGACACTTAACATCTCATGGATGCTTCGCAGCTCTATAAAAGGTGGATATAATGGTATAAATCAGTAGCTGGTGCAATTCATGTGGCCCTTTTGGTGTTGAAAGAGCCATGTCGGCTTGTGTCAGTTCAACTGGGCACTCCCAACTCTGCAGTTTTATTACAAGCTCTTTGGGAAAATGCCTGATTCTTTTCTTCTGCGTGACCAGTGGAGTCGAAATAAGGGCCCAGATCATCACCGTCACTGTCCTGTATGGATTTGCTGTAAGTTCAAGGCATCACCAAGTTAAAATCCTCCTTTCTACCCCTTCTTGAATTCAGCATTTGGCCTCGCCAGCCTGGCTGTGCCGTGCTGGTGCAGCTTTGTTCTCTTACAAAGCCGTTTTTGGGAGGAGGAAAGAGAATGGGAGTGAGGACAAGTGCGGATGCGAGGGCCAAGGTGTAGTTTGAACTGAATACTGCGTAACATCTATGTGCTTTGCTTTGAATATGTGTATTTATAATGCAAGGAATGGAGGAACCAGAGGAACATAGCAGCCCTTTTTAGCTGTCCTCCCCATCCAGAGCTCTGCAGGGTGTGTTTCACCCTTGTTTATGGCTACTGCACAAAACGATAAATCTATTTTTGACCTAAAATCTCATAAAAGCAAGACGGGACCTGGGCCGCGATAAAAACACATCGCCCGAGAGCTGCCTTGCCATAATTACCTTTCTGATCCTGCCAAACTGTCTTTTAATTAGAGGGAATTTTAATAACCATTTTTCAGATCCTTCTGTTAAACTTAATTTGCTAATACGGGCTTATTTCCATCTGATTATGCAGTAGTGCTCTGAAAAGGCAGTGAAAGGATCCACTGCGTCGAAACATCACAGAGTTGGACAAAACGAGTTTGTTTGTGTTGTGTAACCTGTGGCAACAGACTTTTGGTCCATCTCCCTGACAGCGCTTGACTCACAGTTGGCCAAGCAGTGACTCCAGTGCGTGGGCTCCTATAGGAAATTCTGCATACGGCCAAGGGAGAAAACACAGCGATGTGGCTGTTACGCACCCCTCAGAGTTATTGTTGAATGCTTTTGCTGCAGGTGATGGCGACAGACTGCAGGTATGAGTGAAGCTGCCAAGCAGATGAGCCCATTGGAACCTGGTTTCTTTTCCGTTCTGATTTTTCTTGGATCATTATTGTGATGAAAGGCCTTGCAGATGAAATAAAACATTTTATCTTTCCAGTTGAAAGTGCAGCGAGTGACTTGTGTTGTGACACGCGCCTCTGAATAATGCAGAGGTTGTTTCCGTCTCCGCTCTTTTATCTCCGAAGCGACACCGCGGTCTTGTCAGCCTCCTCACCGAGTAATCCTGTCGTCTTGTCTGCTTCTTTGTTGCAGAGCGATCGTCTCTTGATCAAAGGTGGCAAAATCGTTAACGACGACCAGTCTTTCTATGCAGACATTTACATGGAAGATGGGTTGATAAAGTAAGTGGAGCCTGAGACCGTCTCGCGATTGGAAGTGTGCAGAATTGCACTGCAGATTAGCAGGGAATGACTGAAGTCTCAGTGAGCTGTATTAAATTGCAATGAAAAATGAATATTTCACCTATGTCGTGGTGTTTGGTGGAGGAACTTTAAAAACAAGGTGTTGAATTAAATAAACAAGTGGCCCCAAAGCCCATAGCTGTTAAAGTGGGGGTGGAAGGAGGTACTTACACGTGCTTGGTTTTAGCCACGTGAAGAGCCCCATGCTGAGATGACACATATGTTTGGAGTTATCTGTGTGTAACTTTTTACTGAGTTATGACTTAAGATATTTTGAATCCAGAGTTCAGCATCCTAATACAGTTAATTCTGGTTTAGGGCAGGAGGCTGGACTTAGGTGACCTCTTGAGGTCTCTAGCAATGCTGTCTTCTGTGATTCAGTCTAAACCCCCTTGCAGTTAATAGTGATCCTGTAGTTCAAGGATTGAGGTTCAGAGCTCTTTCCAGCACGTTTCTGTGTTTGCAGTCCCAAAACATGAGTTTCTGGCATATTAAATACATTACAGATTTCTTTGGAAAATTACTCTTAGGAAAAAACGGACGAGCCAGAGGTTACAAACAGGGAATTTTCCTGTTCTGGCTAAACCGTCAGCACATGTGCTTTGTTAATCAAGGTTAAAAGTTAGAGGAGCCAGCCAAAGACAGCGAATTAATTGCAATGTGTCACCCACTACTGCGCTTTTAAAAATAGTTTTGTGAAGAAATAGACTGGAGAGGGCTTTGGGAGTCTCATCAGGAGTTTGGTAACTGGTATCTGCGCGGGTTTAGATTACAGGGACTACATAATATTTATACATAAAAGGGAAGTAGACAAGGTAGAGGCAAAAATTCTTCCAGTGCTCCCAAAACAACACGAACATCTACGTCGCTGTTGGATAACCAGAATCGGTGTTAACTCCCACTGGGACACCCCAGTCCAGTCCCAGTAAAGCTGCTCCCGAGGCTCTTGCCCTGTTTGGTGCAGGGATCCTTTGATGATCTGTATGGTCCCTTCCCCAGCTGCCAATGTGGGTCCTTCTCCTCCTTCCACTTAAATCTAATATTTGATATTAGAATATTAGACTATCTAATACCTGGGGTCCTGAGGTAATCACACACTTTGCTCACAATTACACAACTGCTTCAAGGGGAAGAATAAAATACTATCAGCTATTTATGCTGATACTGTACGGTGCGTTCAGTGGAAAAAGAAACCACTGGCCAGGTTACGTAGCATGAGGGTGTATGTTTATGGGCTGCTTGCCTTGTGTCTCACTTGCTGTTTGAAACCTGTTTACCCAGGCAAATAGGAGAGAACCTGATTGTGCCAGGGGGAGTGAAAACCATCGAAGCCCATGGCAGGATGGTGATTCCCGGAGGGATTGACGTGCACACCCGCTTCCAGATGCCAGAGCAGGGGATGACATCTGCTGATGACTTCTTCCAAGGGACCAAGGCTGCGCTCGCTGGGGGCACCACCATGATCAGTAAGGCGGCTGTTCTTTCTCTACCAAGAAAGCTTTACTTTCCTCTTTCTCAGATAAGAACAGAAGCTGCGGGCTGTGTAAGTCGTGTGAGATTTTGGACCAGGTACCAGCAGTGGGAGGTTTGTGGTGTCTGTCCAGGTTGCTAAGAAAAGCTTGTGTAGAGGTGGGGAAAGGTGCGGAAAAGCAAGACCCCAGGATTTCCACATCTTGTGGCTGTCAGTCACTTCACCCTTGTCTTCTCTGTTGGCAGGGTTTGCCTCACTGCTTGTGTGGCTTTGCCAAGTCTTGGGTCTGCTCCTGATGAAACCAGTGTCACTGACCTCTGGCTCCAGTTTGAGCAGCAGATTCTGCACATCCCTGTACCTCGGTTCCCTTTTTCTGTGTTATCTGTGACTCCAAGAGTCTTGCACTCTTTTATCTGTG
>NW_010167764.1:0-29870 GCF_000695765.1 Mesitornis unicolor | reverse complement strand
CGCCGTCAAACGAGCGGCCGGCGCCCCCTGCCGAGCCCGCCGGGCGGGGCTCCGGGACCCACCGCGCCCTCCCCTCGCCCTCACTTGCCCGCCGTAGTACCTACGAGCCCCTATAGACCGAATATCGTCCGTTAATGAACCCTCTACAGGGCCGGGAGTAGCTTCTGGTGGTTGGTGCTGTCAGAGGGCGCTCGCAGGCCCTGAGGGACAGGGAAGGGCGCTTCGAAGCAGGGCTAAAACATAAGTTAGTCTATGTACATCATATATAATTACTTCTATCTTCATAAATATTATTTAAATTTGAAATTCGTAGGTGCCTTGGGAGAAGCCTGGCTCCTCACACTTAGGAAAACTGGCACTCGGGATTCACCCCTAATTTTGGGAGTACACAAGGTAAGCGCCTACTTAGGAGCTGCGTAATAGGCTTTCATTACAGCTAACGGAGACATAGTCAATATATTCAGTGGAGTCTGGAGAGCTTGTCAGATGATCAAATGAAGGTGTCTACTTTAAGATGAAATTAATTGCTCCCTGGGCTGCACCGGCTGTATTGAGAGCTGATCACCACTAGCTGTAATGGTACGTTAGACACCTAGCTCTTATCAACACGATAGGCACATAATATGAGGTGAGCCACGTTCCCGATGTCATGCAGATGTGGCATAAGAAGGCTGAAATTATTCAGGCACCAAATTTCAATGACATTTTCTAGTCTACGCAGAAATCAGAGTTCACCGAAGTAAGCCATGCTGGGCCTTTAAGAGGTGGTGATGCTTTGCTCTGCATCACAGATGTGAACGTCAGGAGGAAACAGGACAAGGTTTTAGTGCTGTGTGTTTGTGCCCTCCACGGAACTGAGGACCTCAAAGTCACGTTTAGCGTACCACAGTGCAGGACAGAACGAATGTCACTCTGGAACTGGTCAGCTAGGTAACAAATTTTAAACAGGCAATCAATAATAAAAAAATAGGCATTTTAATAAATACATTCAAATGCAGCTATTTAATAGCACTTGTAAATGTGAAGATCCTGAATCTTTTTAAACAAAATATCTTGTCAGGAGGACATAAAAAGACCTTATGCTTGGATCCACAAAGACTTAAGCAAAGTTCAGCATATCAGTATGTCATTTTAAAATGTCCAGCTCGCAGCACTGATTTCAGATTTCTGTTGCTCCCTTGTCATCTACATGGCCTGCAGTCAGGCAGGTAGGAATGGGCTTCCGAGTCAGCTCACAGAGCAGGAGGTATGCATAAAGTAACCAAAAGGAAGAACCAAAAGGAAGAACCAAAAGGATGGTGCATTGAAAATCCTGTCTTTCTCCCTGGCTGAGGTTCTTTCCTCAGCAAAGAATTTAAATTGGATTCACAGCACGAAACCCATCGTGCATGTTGTGCCTTTGGCTACAGACAACTGGCTTACTCTTTGCTGTTAAAGCACAGCTGGAAGAAGTGATTTGCTACAGAAATTCTCCTTCTTCCTTTCAAATGCAAATAGCTCTGGCTGCTGTATGTTACATATGCAAAGTCTGTCTTCCCAGTATGCTGCTGAATGCATATAACCATACATAAGTCGCTGTCAACCCTCATTTCTAAGGAAACGGAAGGTAAATAAAGAGGTGCAAAGCCTGCAAAGCTTGTAATAGTCGCAGCATGAAACCTCATTGGGAAAAGCTTGGGTGCCTCCTGAAGCTTTAGGCATCTAATGAGGTACTCATGGATTAATTAATCACCATTTTGGACCTTTTTGACTAACTTCCACTTAAAGTAATTAAGCCTTTTCGTGGATCTGGTTTTCATATAGGTGAGGATAAGACCTGAAAACTTTTCCAGCATTGCCTGTGTAATAGGCTTAGGATTGCTGTGTTAATACTGAAGATAAAGCTTGGTTTTATTTCTTTTCACAGTCACACAGAATGGAGTGACGGAACAATCACTAATTTAGAGGTTTACACTCCTGACAGCTAAGAACTAATGTTCTTCTGTTTTATAAGCTCAGTTTCGAAGATTTCCCTAGATTGATGTCCTACAGGGTAATCATATTAGAAGGATTCTTCTCTGCAACGTTGAGCGCTGCAATTGGATTGAAGTCAGAATCATTAAACATACTAGAGACTTATGCGTGCATTTTGCTGAATAAGGATGCACTTGGGCAAATATTTAAGAGCTATTTTGACAGCAGCTCTGTGGACTTGTTATCACTGACAGATACGGCAAAACTGAATGAGTAGCAATAGTTGGCAAGCTTCTCCCAACAACATACGCAAATAGTTGCAGATGTGTCAGTGCTTCTGGGATACAGAGACCTGGGTGTGAATTTATTTGCCACTATCTTATTTAAGTCTACAAATGTATTATGGAGTCTGTGAAACACCTAATGATATCCCTTGTTTCAAAATAGATTTATTAGGTCAGTTTTTCTGGGATTAGATCAGATGAGGTACACTATGTGTTTTTCATAAACTACATACCCCATGCTAATAGTTATAGTTTCACATCCTGATTGAATGGTAGAGGAAATGTACTTTTTGCCCACAGATAGAGTGCCAAGCAGAGAGGGTTTTTTTTTTAATCCCAACACATTCAGTTGTCAACCGGTAGCTTGTCGTAAGAATTACATGCAGAATTTGCATTATTTAAATATACAGCATTGTCCACTTTGGAGTTAAATGAAATCATCAGTCCTCATGCTTGCCTTGGAACGTGTCCCAGAATAGGAAGGCTAGCACTTATCTACTAATCTACTCAGAACAAGCTTAGAAGGCTTTGACACTGCTCAAATGTCAGCTTAAATATCTCCATTTGTTTATTACATCTAGTTAGTGGGGTCAATTTGGTATGTTCAAAATAAAGTTGTTTAAATTTCCTGCTCAAAAGAAAATCCCAGGAGACTGGAATTTGTATTTCTGTTATCTAACATGATTAGGTTGTTTTCTTCTCTGAACTTACGATGTTTTTGAACCAACTCTTAATTACTAATTAATCTCTGACAGTCAGATGCTCCTCTGCCATACAGAATGAAGGATAGCGGCAGAGTAAAACAGGGTGGAAATGTAACACCTCGCTTGAGAATTTTTTGTCCTAGCTCAGTGCAGGTTAATGATTCTGCAGGTTAATGGCAGGTGGTCTGTCTCTTTGACGTCTGAGGTTTCCATGGCATTCGTAGGAGCACCTGCAGCTATTACAGTTACCTGAGATATTAGCAGGTACATGAAAAGAGGTTAATTTTAAACTTAATTGTATTAATAACTTCTCACTAATGTTTCCAACCCTTGTCTTCAATTACAAAAGACTGTAAAGAAGAAAGCTCTGCACCATACATATCCTACAGCGGAGTTCTGTGGCAGCACAGCTTGCCGATAGCAGCTTGCCTGGGAACAGGAGGAAGGGCAGGAGGCAGAGATTCATTGGGCTGAAATCAGACTGATTGGTCCCGTGCCTTTCCAAAATGAGAGAATTTCTCTCACTCCCTCAGAAGTGAATGAAGCTTTGACCTGCAGCAGACCCACTGTCCTCTTAAATTGTAGAGGATTCATTTTATTCCATGGATTATTATTTTTTTTTACTGTAGCTAGAAGATACAGAACATTTTCTAGATTAGTTCTTTCCACACAGAGCTGATAGGTTTACAGTTAACATGAGGAGCAATGGAGTGGCTAAAGGAGGAACTTTTAGGTGTTTCTTAAGTACTAAAGAAGTGTGCAAAGGAAGGCAATCTAATGGAAAAAATGACAAGAGTACTGGGTTTTATTTGAGGTTTTTTTGCAATTGATTTTGCATCACACGGTTATAAAAATGCTGAGTGCTCAAAAGATTCCCATTTATTATGGTTCTAACCATTTAAATGAGATTTTTTCCAAAACTTTAAACGCTGTCATAAACCTGAGCTCCATGTCAATGTCTAGTGATACGAATGTGTGGGGAGTTATTGCTTCAATAACTCTTAACACAATTCAGACAGCACTATCTTGTTTTCCAGCTACAACCCCAGAATGGGAGGCAATCCCAGTGCAGTGTTTAAGGTACTAGCTCATCCGCAGCTGAGCCAAGTTGCCAGCCGGTGGCCACCAGCATCCACAACCTCCCGCTCTTTGCGCCGCTCACCTCCATCCCCAGCCAGGGCCTTTTCATGCCAGCATCATTGCCAGATCCCTCTCAGCCTTAACCACCTTCCAGCAAGTGTCTCTATTTTATCCCAGCAAATGTGGGACCAGAAATGTGCTGCCTCCGCCACCTTCTGGATTCATGCCATGTCCCTCAAATGTTGGTGAGAGGAAAATGGTGCAGTGCATCTTGCACAGAAGCAAGGAGGAAGCACAAGGAGAAAAAGTGCTTGTCTGGACTGTGGAGGCAACCTTGCTTTCTTCTTCGCATTGTATCTTTGTGGACTGAGCATTCTCCCTGACAGTTTTACACCAAAAGGCTTAACCATCGCTTTCCTTTTAAGTTAACCACATGATCCTAAGTACTTGACGCCACATGCACCGAGATGCTGGTGTCTCCGTGTTCAGGGGCAGCACCAAGCACTTGATCAGCAGCTTTGTCTCTAAACACTAGTAAAACACTCCCTCAAAGTCATCCACCTTAAATTCTCTGTCATAGGAGCCAGGCTATTTATTTCAATGAAGGTGGGGATCCTGTGAAAAACAAGACCATATGGTGGTATAACCAGGAACTAGATTCTAATGCAAACATTATTAGGAAAACAAGTTTAAGATAGGCAAATACATTCTGGTATTTCTTAATCGTTGATTTTGATCTCAGTTTTTATGTTTAATGTTCTGTGCTCATGTTCCATTTGACTTAGGTGAGACCTCATTCTTGTATTAAAAACACACTGGTTCAGCTGCCCTTGGCTGAGCAGCTGTCACTGGATTTTAGATTGCTTATCTGAAAGGCATTGATTTACTACAAGGTAAATTCCAAAACATCAGTAAGCATCAATAAAATGATGAGAGTTAATCACAGTGCGCAGAAGACCCAATTAAAGAATCCATTAGGAGGGCAAAACATTAAGTATAACATTGCATAATACAGCATACTTTGCATATCTGTACGCTCTTATGCAGACTAGAAATCAGGCACTAGCCATCTATTTCTGGATTTATGTCAGAGAGTACCTTTGCAGTCTGGAGTGTATGCTAAATTAGCCAAGACGACTATCAGTGATAGCAAAAAGCTTAAGCCTTTAAGATGCAGAAAACAAGTTGCATTGTTCCTTATGGGTACATCTGTGCTGAAATTGCCTATTCTGAAAATTAGATTTTAGAAGATATTTATAGGGGTATTCAAAGGGTTTTTTTCTTCCTGATACCTATCCATGTTTCTCAGATATCCTGCTCCTCTTGCTTCACATCCGTATTGTAGTCCTATCTGTGTGTCTTCACACCATGCAAACGTTATTAAACGCCCATATTTACACTTGGAGGCAAATCTGTGTTTAAGGGAATACGTCGCCACCCACATGATGATGATATCAGGCACGAAGCATAACACTGCTAAGAGGTTCAAGCAGTTCTTCTCCCTAAATGTATCTATCTTATTTGTGTTTGATTTATTTAAATTCCAGCATGAAGGAACAGACTTGTCCTTTCCCTCCCCTAACTCTAATTATCCATACCAAAGGATGTTTGTGTTCTTATAATTTTATTGAAATACAACGATCCCTCGGAAGAACTTCTACAAAGTTGTTCACCCCAGAAATATTCTTGCATGATATTTGCAATAGAAGTATGTAGGCTTCCAGGAAATAAGCATTCCCAGGTTTTATTTTTCCCTCTAAAAATACTAGTAATGGCAAAGTTAGGTTCCAAAAGTCTATATCATCAAAAGTGTAAAATTATGCCCATCTGGGGCCCTAAAATTGCCATCAGAAAACTCAACTGCTCTTCATTATCAGAAAGAGGAACTATTGTAAGAAAAAATGAGTGTATTGATGAATCACATTTAAATACAGGAGAGCTATTAGAAACACAAAAAATACGGTTTGCTACAATTATTCTTGATCCTATGCTATATTATTTCTAGCATGGGCCTAAACCATGACATGAAGCTTCCAGGGGATTTTTGTGTACTGCCTTCAACCTGCCTGACTGACCTGAGCTCCATGCCTCCATGCTCTCTGGTGGCTTGGTGGCTCCTCTCCAGGAAATGAACCTGGGCCCTGGGGAAACGCGAGAGCAAGCAGGAATTCATCAGGGGAGGAGGAACTGGAAGGCCTTGTTTGAAGGGGTGTCTAAACCACAACATTAATCTTTTCTATTAGTACAGGCACATGCTGGAGCTCTTGCCACAGACTTTGGCTCAGCCGGCGGCTGGAGTTACCTGCTCGTACACTCATCTGCCAATTGCACTAAAGGTTACGTTAAGGCCATTTTTTGGCATGTTAATCATGTCAAGAAATAATGGCCCAATACTAAATTAGCTCATACTAAAACTCAAGTTTGTTGGTTTTCTTCCCTACTGTAAACCAAGTTAGCAAGCTTTTCAAGTAGGAGAAAAATTAACCGGCAAAGTCAATAAGCTCATTTGTACATACAAGACATGCATTTGCTGCAACATTTGTTCCTTAGATATGTATTTGATGTCTGAGTATATATACTAGTAAGTACATATTTACAACACAAGTGTGACACCTGTTACACAGGTGATAAAATATTACTGGTACAAATATTGGTTCAATTCAAGGATACGGGGCAGGACATTACTTTTGATTAATTTTATCTGTGAAAGTACATTGAGAAGAAAGTGTTTTCAGTCATTTTCCTATTGCTTTGATTCTAGATTTCAGCGCGGTTAGTCCTTCCGTAACAGCATGGTTCAGGACTCATAACAAATGATTGAAGCGTATTATCTGTCAACATAAGCAAGAACTGGTACGTTTGTGTAGACAGGAGAGACAGCTTGCAAGCTGAATTCACCATCAGTGATCTTGCTGGCAACATGTACATTTGGAGGCAAAAAATAAGCCTTTAGTCTGCATTTAGATGTCATACAAAACCCAGAAATTTTGCTTACTTGTACGTAAACAGTTTTCATCTGAAGGCTGAGGTGTCAAAGAATAGGCACAATGTCCAGAAAAAACACTGATTTGGGGCTTAAGTACCTGCATTTGTTGCAACACTTGCGATGCGTCAGCACTGTCAAACAGGAAGGAAAAAAATGGCAATGAAAAAAAAGAGCATGTCGGCCCCAGATGATTTATGGCCTGATTCAAAGTGCCCTGAGTTCAACAGCGAGAGTCCTGTTGTGTTTAGAGCTGGGTTTGGCTCAGATGGGTGCACTTTAAACTTCCAAACCACAGTCAGTACAGCAGCGCGCTGGGGCAGATGGAAAGTGTCCGTCACAGCCGGGACGGATGATTCAGGGAACAGATGGGCTCTGCCGCCCTCCCGCTTGCTTTTGAGGGGAGAGTGGGAGGACGCGTAGCTGCCATCGGGTGGGAGGCCACCCTCGGCCTGTGTGGATGGCGATGGCCTGGAAGAAGATATTAAGGGGAGAACAAAAAATCGAGAGGAAGGGAGTGGTTGGAGGGGAAGGCTGGGTGGAATGTGCGGAATTAGCACGGGGTGGAGCAAGAGACAGGGGAAAAAACAGAGGCACACTACGCTTGGGGTTATGCAACTTGGCAGGCCTTAAATCTGCTACTGACAGAGAAGGAATCCATAAAAAGCTCTGAGGAGGAGATGTGGCAAGGGAGGTTGACGAGAAAGGTAACGCCAATGGGCTGGAGCCCAGGTGGTCTGTGAATGGTGGAATGATGACTTAAAAGAAAAAAAAAAAAAGAGAAAGAAAAAATGAAAGAGAAAATGGAATAAAGAAAAATAGTAAAAGAAGAGTTGGTGAATTAGCTTGAAGAGTTCTGGTTGCCTTGTATGTTTCCACAGAGTCTCTTTTTCTGTAAGCTCATGCAACAAAAAGGTTTTCTGAGCTGTACTGTCTAGCTAGGATGTCCTGTATCCTGAGTACTCCTTGTATTCCACACAAGGTACAACAGAGTTGCAAAAGTGTCTTCCTTCTGTAAAATGCAAATGTTATAGGACCTTCTGAGCACGTGTGTGTAGGCAACACACAGCAAAACACACCAAATAATGTGCAGGTAGGTAACTTTTCCTGGGGAGCGCTTGTCAAAAAATATACACATACACAAAACACCTACACAACCACAACACACACAACCATAATCTGTGAGCTACACTAAGAAGGTGCTGGGAGGCCAGGTGAAGAGGTCAGGGTACTGCTCCAGCAAAAAACTCCACAGTTTAAAAAGTCATTTTGTCTAATATTAATCATTCTGTCATGGAAAGTGCTTAACGGAAAGCTGGACTGATCAGCAGGTGGCTATTTCACAGTAATCAAAAGTAATGGCACCTGCAAAACAGCCCCAGCAGCAGCTTCAGCCTCAGAGAATGAACCCTTGCCGAAAAAGAGGAAGAGATCTAATTGTGCGATGTTGGATCAAATCCTAATATAATTTAAAACATGATTATATAAAAACTTGATCTGAAATTTGACAACTCACCAGTGTTTTGGTGCTTACTGTAAACATTCTTAAGGAAGTTTCAAAGTTCTCTGCAAGTAAAAGACTAATACTAATGAAAGCCAGGGAGTACGCAGCCTGGCTTCTCCCTTCTCTGAAAAAAAATCAAGGAAGAAAATCAGTAAGTGGATCACTTCATTCACATGGCATTGTGTAACCGCCTACAGTAAGCATTTAGGGTGAGGCCTGAGAAACACTTTACTGAGATGGAAAATTATAAAGGGTGTGTGTCTTTCATCACGTATTGTATTTCTTCATTTCGTCTTGCTGATATAGTAACAACCAAGATGATCTTCTCAGACATAACCATAATTAACAAGGCATTGGCCTGGATTCAAGATAAGAGTGTTTTAGGCCTTTAAGAACAGAACTGAGACCCAAATTTGTAGTAGATTACTCACTGCTAAATGAAGACCTTCAAGGATTTAATTAGTGTGTGGAGAAAAAATCAGGTGGTCTTCCACAGTGTAAGTAAAGTAAAGTGAAGTAAAGTAAAAGTAAAGTAAAGTAAAGTGAAGTGAAGACGGAGGTGCAGTATTTGCTCTTTTTCTGGGCTGCCACATCCAGCAGGAAAGCCACTACTCACGAGGAACATGACAGTATCATCAAAACCCAGGTACTAATATTATTTTGGCTAGATGGCAGCAATTACAACCCCTCTGTCAGCACCTGGTCTGACTTTCCCACAGATCCGAGGAATGGAGTAGATTCAAATATATCCACAAATAACAATTTAATTGAGCAAAAATAAAAGTAACTCTAGATTTTGGCCTGTCTGAGAAGAAGAATAAACAACAGCTGTTCTTGTCTCCCACAAAGGTTTATTGACCAATAACCCTACCCCCTTAAATCACAGTGTGAACAAATGGGTGTTTGGTCTTTTATTCACACTATGATAAAGATACAAGGTAGTTTGTCTGATAAATCACTTCTCTGCCTAGGGATGTTTGTTGACAGATGTACTGCTTTCATAACCAAACCATCTCCTGACGCAGCAGGGATTATTTTGTCTCTTCCTTGCTGTGAGAGTGCTCATCATTTTATGGATTGATTCTGCACATTCCCACTGCCCAAGCAAGAGGGACCTGGCTGCTGTTATGGCTCTTTCACAATTTCATTGCACACTTACCTAGTCTTTCAATCAGCCATGCTGGTTTATGGCGAGAGAGGAGCTTAATCAAATTACGTGGTCTCAAAAGACTAAATGGAGGTGTGGCCTTTTATGCTGTGTGACAAAAGTGCCAGGGGCCAAATACCTCATCCACCCTCTTCCTATGTCAAGTGACCTTTTCTTAAGGCTTGACTGTATGCAGAAAGTCTTGTGCAATAGGTATGAGACACAATTAGAGCTTAATAACTATTTAATACATGACCTTTGCATGGACTTTCCTATTTTGCAAGAAATGCTGTCTTGAGGTTTAGCATAACCCAACACAGAGTAACTTTTGCACACAAAACACCAGCAAGAAACTCAACGTGATCATTTGGTACACAGCATCTTTCTAGCACTTCTTGTTTCAGGCTTTTCCTTCATGTATACATGTTTGGTGGAATTTTTCATACCTTGTGCTCACCAACCAGCAATGTTTATTTCTCTCAGACACTTGTCATCAATCCTAACTAGAATGTATGCTGGAGCAGTGGATAAGCAGTCTCAAACAAATTATTTCTAATCTCATAAACAGAGAAAGACTTACACAGGGATTCAGAAACAATAAACTCAAGAGTGACTGAGTCAAGACTGTGATGTCCATTTTGGGAAGGACTTTGAGGTTTTACAGTAATGAAGGGTTTGGTATTCACCCAGATAAAAAACGGATCCAGAATGCTCACTCTTTTAGAGGACTCTCCTTAGGTGAGAAAGAGTGCACAAACCCCAGGCAGCAGGGCTTTTAAGTCTCAAAGCTTAGGCACCAGGAAGAAATACTCCATGTGACGGAGGAATGGCAGCCTAACAAGGAGATAAAGTGGGCATTATGCTAGGTGACATATCAGCTCCTAGACAGTGCTGTTGGCACTTACAGGAATTATGGAGAGAAGGAAAGCTCTGGTGTGTGAAGACGCCAATGCTGGCCCATGCCATCTTGCAGCCACCGGTGATAAAAAGAAACTGAGAGGCACCCAGGCTATCTGCTCTGATCGCAAGAACACGCTAGGAACAAGGCATTGATGGTAAAAACACTGCTCTCCAGTGCAGATTTACAACTGGGAATCAAATGTCTCTCTCTCTAGCTGGGGCTTTGTCCAGGTGATTTGAGAAGCTAAAGTACTCACCTGCTCCACCGTTACCTTCATTAATACTACCTGCATGACAAGCGTGGCCTTATATGAGAGAGAAACACCATGGTGCTGCACTGCTCAGCTATTTCATCTCTTTCACATGCAGCCCCAAACACCCCCTGACCTGTGAATGTAGTGCTCAGAAGGGGCTATTTCCGTAAACTGGGTCAACAGCTCGGATGGCTACATGGGAATTTCTCCTTGGCTGTAAACCCCTTGACTTTATGTTTTTCCTTTTCTGTTTTGACCCTTCCTTGAGTAGACAAGTACTCAAAAGATTATGCAAATGTAAAGGTTTCATTCTCCTTTCACATTCATGTGAATTCAGATTCAAATTTTCTATATGAATATATATACACACACACACATGCATATAGTTTGCTCATCATGACTGAGAGCCCTGGAGCACAGAATAATTTGTCTGGAGTACATGTACAAGCAGGCTGGTAGCAGTGTGTGCTTCAGTACCTGCCTTTGCCATTCTGCCTCAGCACTGGAGATGCTGCAAGATGAAAAAGTAGCCCAGAATTATTACAGCACCCTGTAATTTTGTTATGAGATTTACTCTATTTTTGTGGTCTTCTTTTAACCTCAGAGACTGAAATCCAGATGTTTCCTGAGAATCTTTGCTTTGATTTTTTCAAAGGAAAAGCTTTGATGCTGTGACATTGCAAAGAAAGGTTTGAAAAATGCAATGCAAGTTTGCCACAGAGATTAAGAAAGAAAACACCAAAAATAATAAAAAGCATTTTATTATTCACAGAGGCTGACTCATGTGTTTTGGGAAATGCAATTTACAGTATTATGTAGGGTCACCTCTGCCCTACTTCACCTATACAATCTCTCATACCAAAAACACCAATTATAAAGTATTACTACTCTTATTTTGTAATATGATCTGCTCCCTGGTCCAGACCATCTATGCAAAGGATAGAGCAATGGTCCTGTTGTGTTTTCCTGAACTTCTTGATCAAACCTACCAGTGATCTTAAAACACAGCCAGCCATCCCAGCTCTTCTTTGGGGAGATCAGAAGAGGTTAGAGGCAAGTCAGAAAGTGACTAATTTTAAGAAATGGATTGTGCCCATATACATTCAAAATTGTTGAAAGCATGCAAAAACTCTGTGCTCAGATTTTTATGTTCACATCTTTAGGTGAGCATTCTGGGGAGCATGGCCTAGCCATTCTCTTGGTGTGCACAACTGACATCCCTATTGCTATTTGCTCTTTTTTCACAGAGACAAGAGCTCCTCTTCAGAAATATGTGCAATTTGGGTTGGAAAAAATGTCAAAAGAATAAGGTATTTTTAGACAAACTCATCAACCCCAGACAATAAAATACCGCATGACTGGAACGGAGAGCAGATTTGTTCAATGACATGGAAAGTGAAATTATACAACAGATAGAGTTTCCTCAGTGTGTAAGCAAGGTTGCTTTCAACAGAGCCATTCTCTCTCCACCTGTCAAAATTAATTTTAGAGTTGTAAATCTCATAATTTTCATCATTAAAAGAAAACTTGATGCAGATCCTTAAATGGATTAAGTCAATTTAGCTCCAACCATTCATTTCCTTGAACCAAAACCAGTTTGTTGCAGTTGAGGATCTGGTGTCTTTTTTTCTCCGCAGCTCAGCACAGAGACAGCTTCTTCTTGCCACTTTATACAGAAGCATCTCACTTACAAAATGTGTTTCTCTTAACTGTGTTAAAGTTCATTTCATTTATGCATGTGGTTCTCTTGCCTGAACACAATATATGCAGCTGTAATTTTCTCTGTGACTAATTTGCCCTCATGATTGTGGGCGATTAAATGGCTTTGCCATATTTGGTTGGCAAAGAGGTAAGCACCTTTAAATATATTGTAATTGGGCTTTGGATTTTGGTTTTTGGTTTTTGTCTAGCCTTGTTAAAAGTTTCGCTAACACCTTTCTTGGAACTGACTTCATGAGCATGCAAATAAAAACCCTCTCTGTGTTGTTTTGTAAAGCTCAGCTAATTAATACAGTGAAGTACAACTGAGTTAAGTAGGAGAATCAGAGCTCATAAATATAGATAAGGAAATTATAAGAGGTGTGACTGATATGCAGGTAATTACCTGCTTGGGAGGTAATTGCAGCCTGATCTGGAAGAACCAGAAGAGATTTGGGAGGCAGGAAATCCTGTGTCGAAATCCTCATTCCACCCATGACCCATGCTGCCGTAGGCAAGTTGCCCTGCCTCTCCTTCCCCAAATGGTAGTCACTGATGAGAGTCACGTAAGGATTTATTAATAGAATAGACAAAGCACCTGAAACACCTAAAGTGTGATTTAGGTACTTGTGAATATTACACGGCACAGATATTGTCCCAGATTAAAGTTTTCTTGCACCATTCCCCATATCATGTTCAGAAATGAGTGGCACCGGTGAGGAACTCATCGCTTCTCAGGCTTTGTTCCTTGAAAGTTCAACAAATCTGGTTTTTGTTACTTTAAAGTAATGGATTACAAAGCGGATTGCAAGAAGGGGATTATCACAGTAAGGTGCACAATCCTGAAGAGAGTGCTGCCAAAGGGCTGCCAATATCACAGAATGAAGATTTTGTGTCTCCTTCAGCCAGGAACAATAAATCAGTGTCAATCCTCAAAAAAAAAACCCAACCCAAACAACAGAAAACTCTCAGTTATTGGCAATTAATAACCAAGAAATCTGATGTTATAACCCCATGTTAATCCATTATTTTACTCAAAAGCAACGTTTATAAAAGGATCTCACCTCCTGTTTTGTAACATCTCACTCCTACAATAGTCAGAGGAAGAAAAATCTGAAGATGGGGAAATCCGAGAGGAAGTGAACTGGAGGTTGAGTCAACACTGTAACTGTGCAGTCAGAGGGTAGATGTAAAATTCTGGTATGTGCACAACTGGTTCAGTGAGCTTTACTGATGCAGATCCAGATGTGTTTGGACAGACAGGGGGAGATTCTGGTCATCTCCACAGTGTTCCTCAATATTCAGACCCCTCTGTGTGTGAGGTGTCTTACAGTAAGAACATCTGTCTTTTCCTATGTTGCACGATGACTGCCAAATTCTAATGCTGACTTGTTTACATTGTCTCATTTGGTAACATATAAACTATACATTTGAAGTTATTTACCCCCCTTGAGTCTGAACAAATCACCTTTCTAACCTGTTCACGGTTAGCGTGGGTGTGGTGAGAGGATTCCTGTGCGAGCTCCTTCCAGACTATTGCCACTGATGCATGAGCTTTCAGGGCAGAGGAAGAGGAGCAATCCTTTCAAGTTTCTCCTAGGAGAAACAGTAAATCCTTTCTCTTTTCAGTGTATTTAATTCAAGGAAGTTTCTTACCTGCATTCAATTAAATTAATTAATTTAGGCCAAGTCACCTTGCATACGTGCTAGACAGACCATGGCACAGTGGCTTTTCTAGCCTCTATACCTCTGTAACATTCATTCACAAAGAAGTCTTGAATTTCCTGTTGGGGTGGATAACTGCACCCTTACAAGGCTGAGAAACTGAAATAGGTTTACCTCTTTCTTACTTTTCTGTTGTGAGTCATTGCTGAGAAAACAAACACTACTGTGAAAAAAAAGAAACTAAGAAAATGCCTGAGTGGGACAGTAGAGCTGCACATAGGCTCACTAGTGCTAAACATGCCAGGAAATGTAGAGGATAAGTGGGATTTTTTTTTACCTTCATTTGTGAGGAGAAATCAGAGAGGTGCCAGTAAAAAGTCCAGCAAAATGAAAGGTATTTTGGCTAGTTAGAAAATTTATTTTGCCTGAGTACTTGGAAGATAATGACTATAACAATAGCATAACTGCATAAATGGAAACCAACCAGGTTTTGTTTCTGGCAAGGAGCTGAAGCACTTAATACCTTTAATAGTGTTTCATAAAACCAGGCAGATGCGTTATGAAAGAGTATTACAGAACGTGAAAATGTAAAAGTGAATTGAAGCACATAAGAAAGCTGTTTGCATTAGAAAGTAGACAAAGAGAGTGAAATGCTGGAGAAGGTTGACTGATCCAGGGCTCACAGTTTTGAATAGTTGGCTTGGATGAAGCAAGACTATTTGGATCTGAAACTTAAGATTCAGAGTTGGAAAGCTGAAAGACTTGGTTTAAATGTTAACAAAACAACTAGAATTTGTGAAATGGAGGAAGTTACCTAGCCCAGCTGGAACGTCCAAGAGGAAGGACAATAGCCTTGGGCAGATGTCAGCAGAGATTTCAGAGCTCTCCAACAGAAAAGCCCAGAAGCAGAAAGACAAGCATGGATTGAATATCAAATCCTTCAGAAAAAAAAAACCAAAACAAAAAAAAATTAAGGAGCAATACACATTGTAACAAACACCATGAGCCAACACGATGTCTGGCATGGGGATGGTGGTATAAGATCTGCACAGGATGATGTCAGTCTGCCAGAGCTTGCCAGCAGTAGCAGGTTGTTCGCAGCAGGCTCGGAGGGATGACAGCAGCCCCTCCAGCTCAGAGGAATGCTTTGTACAAGTACTGACTGGAACAGCGCGCCAGGGGAACGAGTGAGCAAGCGAAGCAAAGGGAGGAAAGAAGGAAGCATTGTGTGGGGAACAAATGGGATATTTGCACTCAGGTGTGCAAGCCAGCAATGCCAAAGGCCACTGGTACTCAGGGAAAATCTACAGCAGTAAAAGGCTGGCAAGGGAAAAAAAACCTCTTCTCACTCTGGCTAGTTGATGGTCAGGGACAGGGGTGCTGTACCTTAAGGAGGGCGATCTGGACTATGGGATAGTTGTAGGGAACCCAAATTCCCTCTCTGTGCAACAAAGACTGCAGCAGGTAGTGTTAGATACTCCTCTCCAGGAATCTGTGACCAGAGTCTTGCTAAGGTGACCATTTCCCTTCAATAGCTCAGCTCCCAGTTCACCTGGAGACAGAGTGAAAAGCAAAAATCAAAAGACTTGCCATTAGCCTCCTGCCTAAAGCCTGTCAGTGTTTGCAGTCCAGAGACTGAATAAAAAAATGGTAAAACTACAGGATTACCTCTAGCAAGAGGGGAATGCATAACAACCTGCCATGAGAAAGGTGCCTTTGTCAAGGTTTGTAAGGCTACAGAAACAGCAGTGGGCCCAAGCCCTCAGCGTGAGATTAATCAGCCGGGTCTAGGATTGCTGTGGCCACGCAGAGTGGCTTTCTGTCCCATGGCACTCAGCTGACCAGACTTGATCTTCATGCATGCTGTGTAGACAATCAACATATGCTACAAGGCAGACTAGAGGCCTTCATTGTGCTGCCTCAAGCCTCCAAAATCTTTATGACACCCTTGAGTACAATGCTCAGCTCACACCGTGTTCATGGTGGTGAAAAATAAGTTTTTCATCCAGTTTCGGAACTTTTACTTTCCAGTGAAAGCCAAGGCTCGTTCCTCGGGCAGTGTAGTATCATGAGGGGCTGTGAAAACATAACAGATGCCACTCAGCCCACATCATGTCCCCTTTCACTAGTTCTGGACTTTTCTTTTTGGGCCTAAAGTACATTACTAGAAAAGTCAGTTCTTAATTTCAATGAAGGATGCCTTTCTGGTAACCATTACATTGGCTTCGAAGATGGAGAAGATCCAGGGTCTCATGAAGCATTCAAACATGTAATATTTGGAATATTTCAGTCAATCCTGCTTATCCCCATTTCCAGCTGTCTTGAAGTTCCATGAAAATCACTGCCTTCCACATCTTGACTTATATTCCTAAACTTTGCCTCACCCTAGAAAAGTAAGATTTCTGATATATTCTGTATGTGTTTTCAGTTGAGAAGGAAGAATAATAATCCAAGGATATGCCAGTACTATTCCCAGAATGAGAGAAAGGGAAACTTTGAGAGGTTATCCACAATAACCTGATGCCAAGCTGAGGCATTTAATGGCTGAGCCTTGTCTCATCCTCTCAGAGTGAATCATGGAATCACAGAATACCAGGTTGGAAGGGACCACAGGGATCATGTAGTCCAACCTTTCAAGGTAAAAGTATAGTTTAAATGAGCACCCTGTCAAGCTGACTCTTAAAACTGACCAATGCAGGGGAATTCATCACTTCCCCTGGGAGATTGTTCCAATGTCTGATTGATCTCATGGTAAAAAAATTTCTTCTGGAGTTCAATCGGAATCTCTCCAGAAGCAACTTGTGTCCATTACCCCTCGTCTTTTCCATGTGGCTCCTTGTGAAAAGGGAGTCTCCATATGCTTGGTAACCACCCTTTATGTATTGTTACAAGGTTCTCTCTAAGCCTGCTCTTCCCAAGGTTGAACAGGCCCAATGCAGGCAGAGCTCTGTGTGCCAGTCCAAGCTCTACCACCAGGTTGCATTTGCAGAGCAGGTAGGAGGACTCTCGACACCCACTTAGTAGATACTACTCTTTAGCAAAGCCTTTCATGTCAGAAGCTTTGGGAACATCCTGCAGTCATTACATAGGCTGTCTGTTACTCAGCGACAAGCCATTAGATAACTGTGTGTTACCATCAGGAACAGAACATTTCTGTTAACATTTCCTATTAATGGAGTAAAAAGTAGTAATGTTTTGAGAAGTGACACCCACATGAAGTTGAAAATCCCCATTTCTTTCCTAGCGCCACGGATTCCTGCAGCTACAGGATTCTTTACTGTAGGGGAAGCCAAATGATGATTCAGTCTGCTCTGTGTAGTGATACTGTTCAGGGTGGGAGCACAATCCCCCACTGACACCACCGGTGAGTTCACGTGCACCAGAATCTGTGCGGAGAGGTTTTCAAAGAACCACAGTTATTGCAGGAAAAACAAAACAGATTTTTTCTCCCCGACCTCATCTGGATGTGGATGTGGATGTGGTCAGTCACGGGTTCTGTCCTAGTGTTGCCTGACACAAAACTATCTGTCCCATGAAGCCCTGTCTAAACTCATGTTACTGCAAGTATGATAGTAAACATTTTAAAACACAGTTATTTTCAATTCAGTGACATGCCCTTGGACTCTGTTGGATCAGTCGCTGACAGAGTCAAGGACCTGACACAAGGCTGAAGGTGGCTTTCTAGCTTTTTTTCCCCCCCTCTCTCTTTTTACTATTTTAGTCACCTAATAGTATCTGAGCTGCAAACCAAAGCAGATGTGATTATCCTAGCTGTCACTGGGACGGAAGTGGCATTGGAAATAGATAGGATCCAGACCACATAGCACTTTAAAGATCCAATTGCAACACTCCGATATACAAATAGTGACAAATAGGAAACCACTGCAGCCTTTCAAGCATCAATGCAAAGCTTTCACAGGAACTATCACCATTATCAGCTATTTCATTCATAGCTCTGAGTACAATCTTACATAGAGTGTGCTGCAAAAGCTCCTTCTCAAAGCTGCGTGTTCAGCTCTAATGAGAAAAGGAAACGGTAGGCAGAAATAAAGTCATTGAACTGCCACAGGTATGGCAACCCTAACAGCAGCTGAATCAATGAGAAGTGAAAAGTATATTATGGGTGATGTACACTAAGAAAAGGAAGAACATTATTGAGAAGGGCAAGGTTAGGAAATCATCATTAAAACCAGATTTAAAGGCATAAGCAAAGACTTAGCCTGAAAGAAATTATCTTCACCCAATTAAGCACGTACTTAACTGGACTTCTTATACAACTTAGCTTACACTTAAGCAGTTTTTCAGTACAAGTAGTAGTTGTTCTTATCACAGCAGATATTCTCTGAAATTTTGTGTCAGCATTCATCATCGGTAAGCCAACCTATCTGTGGAAAACAATTCCTTTTACAAAATCATGGTGTTTTTGATATCTAGGACAATGAAATAAAACATATGTTTTTGCCTATTGTGTATTTATAAGTGATTGATACCCACAGCACATCCTCTGCAGGTAAAATACTGACTGAATGGTTAATTAATTTTATATTTGCAGATACACTATTGTTAAGTCAAATCTGATTCTGCTAGCAATTCCAATACCCTAACTTTACATCTTTTTAGGACTGTTGCTGTATTTTCCAACAAATATTTTCATTTCAAGGGGACTTTTCAGGGAACAAAATGCTTCTCGGTGTGAGTAGAACTGGCAACACTTTTAAGGTAGACTTTAGTAGTAAACAAAGCACTGAATTTGCTAGATTTCTCTGAATATTACATGATGTTTGATTTACTTTTGTAATAAAATAAAGGAATTTATTTTTACATTTTATGTTCAAAACTGTAAGTCTAAATTCTACTAAATCTTTGATATATTTATTAGAAGCAGAACTAGTTATGAGTACAGATAAGTCATTCTCTGACACTTCCATTGAAAGCTTATCTGCAACAAACTGTATTACACAAACTCCTAAATTTCATTTTACCATTCAAATAATTGAAGTACATGTAATATACATCAGAGCCTAATGTTACTAAACTGCAAAATCTGTTAACAATCTACAAATTTCTATTAATGCAAATACAACCATGTATAAATTATCCTCCTTTTTTTCCTTCTTCTTTTTAAAAGCAAATGAAATATTGACACTTGATCTGAGGAAACCAAATCAAAGACTACATGGAGAGAGTGTTTTGTTTGTGTCTATTTCTGAATATAAAACAGAAGGAGGTTCATTCCATTCTGCATCTCCGAATGAAAAGTACAATCAAATACATTTGGAAGTGCCAAAGGAACTCACTACACAGGAAGAGTTCAGATCCCAATCCTGTGTTTGGCCTGCAAAGGTCACGCACTCTGTGCTGACCCCATTGACACGGCTGTATTGACTGGAGCGCTATCTTGTGATAAGAGGATAGATCAACCTCTAAACCTTAAGCTTTTTGCAATAGCTAAGGAAATTGCAAACAGCAGCTTAGATTTTTCTGCACTGGGGAGGCAGATCTGCAGAAAACTCACAGATGGAAAGCCACCTTGATTTTAAAAAGTTTTACAATTCATTTTAATTGCATGGTGCAAGTATAACTCATCAGTATCTCTGCCAAAGTTTCAGTTTTATATTTTCATCCTCTCTCAGGCTGCAGCTTGAGAGAGACTCTCACACAGGACAGTTATGAGGAGGAAAGTTAGGTATCTAAAAGATGCATATCTGTATCTGTACCAGTTGCATTAATACTTCCTTTAGCACTGATGGCCAAAAAGAGATGCCTCCAGAGAGCAATTTGCCTCACTCAAAGGTAAATCGCTGAAGCAGATCAAATCAACTGCCCTCTGGAGATACTTGTTGCTGTCCTTTATCTATATAGCAGGCTTTAAGCAACTATTTAGATGGTGAGGCGTACCCTCTGTGATGTACACCTTCCAGCTATTGCCGTAGCCAAAGTGGTTTCTGACTGTGCTGCTGTCTCAGGGTATTCTGACAGGGCATCACGGGGCTGTTCTGCCAAATCCATGTCACCATATTGCTATAATAAAAACCACAGGTAAAAGGGGCTTTGTTGCCCATTTGTGTGAAGACTGGTCACATAGGCTGTGGGAGAATCCAGTATTTGAAGTTCAGATATTGAAGTATCCAACCATTACAGTAGGTTTTTCCTTAAGATTTTGCACTTATATACTGTGTCCAGTACAGCCCAGTGTCTCTTCCATGGGGTGCTGCAAGACCTCATCAACTTCTCTACTCTAAGCTTACACTGCAGTTGCCACACCTGGAGCAGATACAAGATACAGCTTGAGAGAAGCTCAGCCTATGGAAGGGCTACAAGGGCTGGAGATCTGGTTGGAAACAACTCTCCGCAAAGGCCAAGGAGAGCTTGTGGGCATGACGGTACAGGGCAGCCCAGGGGCAGTCCTCACACCCGTACTCAGGGAGCTGACCATGATGTTTCATCAGCTCCTCTGGCTGCTGGAACAAAACACTCTTTTGAGTGGAAAGGCACAGTCACAGTTTTCTAGGACACCCGCTTACGCTGCTCATTAAATCAGAGTTATTCACACTTTTCAATCTAAACTGAGGCAGACTTGTGGAAAAGGGAATAGTTAAATTTTGAAGTAGAAAATTACATAAGACAGCAGTTTTTCACAGGCCTCATGTCAAACAAAATTATGTATTTTTTCACTGTTTGATGAAATCGATTTTTTTAAGCTCACAGTTACTGGTACTATAACCATTTACCTTCATTCACTGCAGCTTTAAAATACCCAGGGTGATATGCTTTTAAAAAATTGACTAAATTCAGATTTCAAGCTCATTTTAGCAGCAAGTAAAATGTTTGGCTTGCAAAACATGCCTTTCAGTAGGCCGAATGTGTTTCCGTGCTAGGAGTTTCCAGGAAATTGTAGGTACAATTACAAGAAGTTAAAACTGCAGCAGCAGAATTGTTAACTGGAAGTCAGAATTTCCTTTACACCATTCCCCTTATGCCTAGTCCTAACTGGACATCACTTAATGAGCTGGCTTAAATGCTTTGGTTTTTTTTCTTTTCTGTTACGTTGTTGTGGTATTTATGTATTTTATTTATTTTTACCTAACCTCTAATTATTTGCTCTCTGGTTTGGTTCTTTTACCTTATACGATATTATCTACTTAAACAACAATCCTTCCAGGTTATGGGACTCACTCTTTTACATTTATTAGGAATATGCCCTATTTTTAAAGCAGGTTAAAGACTTTTTTTTTATTCCTTTCCAGGCTTTCTTAATTACATGGTGGTCTGTAAGAAGAAGACTGTAAGCAGGAAAGTCTGTGATAAGAATAAAACCAGTGTTTGCTCTAAGGAACAAAACTGAAGCAGACTTCATAAACTGAAGGAAGAGAAGGAAAGAAGGCAATGGGTGGATTCAGTTGGACAAAAGATAAGGGGATTTTTCCTTAAAAATAATTCAGACAATGAGAAACTATGACTGAAGATAACTAGAGCATAATCTAAAACCTGAAGAAAGCAATGGAAACATGATTGAATAAGGCTCAGCAAACAACGAATCTAGGGATGATACTGCAAAACAGATGGTATCCCAAACAGATCCCTGCTCTGCAAACTCAAATGACCCCATTTCTTAAAATTAAGATGCAAGGAGATGACCCTGAGAAAGTGAGAAAGTGAGAAAGGACAAGGCTGGAATGCTGGCTGAGCAAGTCACAGGGACAGAGGACAGTTTGTTTGATCCTATCTGCCTGTGATTTGAACATAGATCTGACAGACGAGAAGGTGTGAAGTCCTATTTTTCGCTGCCCAGCATATTACGGATTTCTTTGCAAAATAAATGCAAGCTTGCTGAGAGCAGTAGCATTTGTATTTAGTCGGATTTTACTCAGTTATCATAGAACTGAGCAACCATCCTGAGAAATGGAAACAAAATTTGTCAGAAGAAACAACAAACAAGGCTTTATGTTTGCTTACTTATTATATATGTAAAGTATAAAAATAATGTACGTTTATATGGTCATTTGCATAGCAAATATGAGGATTAAAGACAAATTGTCACTGCTGCAGCCACTGGAAATGCCAGCAAATCTGTGGCCCCATGTCTCCTTACAGCTGCTTTTATATTTGGAGTATAAGCCATGTTAGCTTCTGAAGGATTTAACAGTTTAGAGGACAGCTGTGGAGTGTTTAGGAGAGAACCTAAGGACAACATGGCTCCAAAATAAATCTCTGTTTGGCTATTCCATCTTCTGACACGTGAGACTTTTCTACACAGAAAACACTTCCAATGGAGGAGACAGAACCTCCCAGGGATCTCCTGCAATTACTGCCCTACTCTACACCGCAGACTTTGAAGGCTTCTTTCTGTGAATTTTTCTTGTCTAACAGAAAAAAAGGAGATAATACGTGGATGAACAATTGGATGGAATATGTACTATTAGAAAAAAAAATAATCTGAACATTCCAGCAAACACACTTTTCTCCATGAGACAAAAAAACCCAACACTTTAGTCACATTGCTTAACAAGCTTCTGGAAGGCTCTTGGATGCTATAGTTGCTACAGCTAATACTACACAGTACAAGGTTGCTGTAGCTTGCAAATAAGACAATTACCTGGTCATTTTATTAACAACTTATTTTGTTCACAGATGCAATTAAAATTAAATATGCAATTAAAATTAAATGTGAGGACTGTTTGGTAGTTTTTGGAAAACAGAAGAGTAAAACCTGAGCGATGTAAATCCTCTGTAGCACCCAAGACCAGTTTATGTATTTTTTTCCTTTTATGTAATTTTTTTTTTAAATAACAGAAATACATACTAACAGAGCACATCAGAAAAACCTTGGAAATCAAGTCTAAAATGACCTTTTTCCTTTGTCCTTGCAAAGGAAAGCTGACAAATGCTCACGAGCTTCCACTCATCGTGTTTCATAGGAAAACAGGAGACAGTAGGCACCTTGAGCCAGTCTGTATTGATTCGTGCACAGGGATTCTCCTTTAAGATGGCTGTGCTTAATGGCTAAGCAAATTCCAGTTGCTCTTCTAAGAAATCTGAGTCTTATCCTAAGTCACATTGGTCACTGGTCACATTTGAAAGGTTTCAAATAATCACCTGAATGGTTCTTTTGATTAGGAGCTATTGCTATTAGGTGGTATTCCACCAGGTTATAAATTCCAAAGTCTGCTACATCGCTCAGGATCGATTATGTAGTGTTTATCTTTCTTGGAAAGATGTCTGATTTCTGCCCTTTCATTCTGTACAAGTAATGATAATTTCAGCATTTTGTTTTACGATTTTCTTATTTACACCACATCCACAAATTCACTCTTGCAGCTGCTCCTCATGTGATTAATTCTAGTAGTTTCATTGTGGTTACCCATGTGAATAAGGCTTATTGTTGTGGCATACCATCATAGGCTACAAATATGCAAAGATTATAAAGGGACAGGAAACATTCAAACCCTTTAAATAATTTCTTTTGTTTCTGGATATGTATTCTCTTTTGGTTTTGCCTGGGTATTTTGTTTTTTGTTAAGACTGCCCTGCAGCTATTTAAAAATAGCTTTAAAAAGTTTAAAAACTGCTTCTACTGATTTACTTTAATAAAGTCAACCACAAGATAGCAAGCAGTTTTGAAATCTGCCAAACTTTTAGCCAGCAGAAATTAGCAATCATGCAGTTATTTTTGTGTAAAAATATAAATATCTATACAAAATTTTATAAAAAGATTAATATCTGTACGATAAAATACTGTATAGATTATTTTATTTTATGGCAGTATATGACATTTATTTGTGACAGTGTAAGTGCTATGATTGTCACAAATGACAGCTAGATGAACTGGCAAGGAAGAAAGCATAGAAACCAAAGTCTTGTACTTAGGAGAATATATTTGTACTGGAGACACAAACCCCTAAATACACTTCTGTAATGGATACTGGACAAGCATGCACTATACAAAAAAATTCTGTCTTCCTCTTCTTGTGAACAGCATATGGTGAAAACTGTTCCCTGGTGCCAGCAGAGATCTCTGCTGCATCAGTTGCTCTGCCATGGAGATGAGAACTATGAGCTTTTGGACTCACATACACTGTAAACAATCACTGCTTGATCACTTTGCTGAATACAGCTCACATCTTATTTCTCAGCTCATGTCTTGGAACTGTATCTAAACTGACCTCGAAACAAGGACCATTTACCCAAATTCTTAGCATATGAAGCAGCTACCTACTCAGAATGAAAGAAATGGAAGCTAGGTCAAATTAAGGGAATGAGCAGGCAAGTCAACAATGGAGCATTTGTAGTCATAAAGACTACTGTGAATTACAGTGTCTGCAGGAGACCTTGTCAGTATTTTTATGTGTGAGGAGGTTATCAGCCATCTAACCATGCTGCTCTTAGTTAAAAGTGGGTGGGGAGTCACAAATATAAACACTGTAAGAAATGTATTACTGGTTTGTATAGTAACGGATGTTGTCTCGTAATAATAAATATTGTACTTGAACAGTGAAGAATTGAAGTGCCAGAATAATTCTGTGGTTTTAATGGAAACATCTTTGACAACATCAAGACTGATTACAGATAAGAAATCCGGGAATCAGCATATGGTCTGGCTTAGCTGGAAATCTCCATCACTACTGAGCAGAAAAATCCTCTTCTAAAGACTACAACAACCCTTACACTGATAATAAAAGAAAGATGTGTCCCATGGTATGCAGTTAAGCTGCTGTTGGTCATGGCATGACACGAAGCCTCTCCTAAAAGTGCACAGCAACCCTAGACACCAGTTGAATGAAAGCTGTGAGAATAAACAAACATTTAAAATTATAGAAGTTAAACTCTAAATAATTTAAATATCTAAGTTAATTGGTACAAAGCCTTATGAATCCATTTTTATTCTGTTAAACGTATCCTTCATTACCTCTGTTTAACACAAACTATCCAAACTGACTTTAGACAAACCTAAATAAACTAAACCAGATTCGGAGTAACTACTCAGAAGTTCTGCATCTATTTCCTATCAGGTGTAAAATCACATGTTTTTTGTAATCCATTGAAAACAGAAGAAAATTATGTGGCAATCTGCTCACATTACATGACTAACTCCCCCAAAAATGTTACTAATACTCACGGGTAAGCTCTTACGTCTAACACTGAATAAGGAGTATTACCTCTGAAGCCTGAATTAAACTGATTAATTGACTGATAAACTGAAAGAAGTGCCATAATTGACTTATGAGTCAGTGGAAAATACGGGAAGTGAATTATTCTGAATCCTCCTGAACTTGCACAGGAATTTATTTACGTAGAACTATAGTTACCCTAGTTGGAGTTTAGCCAAGGCATGAGAGGCACCACCATCAATGCTTTTAAGAAAAAAGAAGCTATCTTTATGTTGTGCATTGATGCAGAGAAAGATTTAGTTGCTTATTGAACCCTGCAATACCTCCACTGAACATAAGAAATATAATTGAAAAAATGAGCTTTTAGAATTGCACCTGAATGGGTAGAAAAATTACAGAGCACACACTTGGTCCTTCCCCAAGTTTCTACTGGCAGGGCTACAATAACTAAGCCTAAAACACAGTTGCACTGAAACCGATTACATCATTCTGCAAAGCAGGTAGTGCCTGTAGTTTTTTTGAACAGTAATACGCTGGAAATTACTGAGAAGCTTCCACTAACTCTTCTTGCCCTTCACCACATGATATACCCAGATTTCCAGGTAAGGAATAAACCAGAATATTTTCTGCTTTTCCATTTAAGAGCAACAGAGACCCACATACACATACTTACTCTTCCTTACTAATATAACCAAAGGAAAGAACACCAAAGTAATTTATGGTGTATCTGCTCGGTGGAATTAGTACACATTTCTTCTACCTTACGCTAAATGGTTGGTTTCAGGTATTTGAATTTAAGATGAATAAAAGACTTTGTAGACCTGGAGACACCGTCTTATAAAAAATTATGTTCTCTTAAGAATGCACTTTATAGATTTCACAGGGTATATCAGTATTGCATAATCAAGTAATTTGTAAATGTTTGTACCTTTCTGTACGTAAACTGTCACATTCCTCTGGGGAAAAAAAAAGAACTAAAAGCTGCTATTCAGAAAATTCTGTGTGCACTGCTTGTATAATATTTGGAAGGATAGATTAGATGTATCTGGAAAAAAGTCAGTCTTAGCCAGATGCAGAAAAACCACTCCATTATTCCTTTTGGACATTGGGAGAATTTTAAAAAGGAGCTCAAATGAACCTACTCCAGCACATCATTGAATGGGTCAGTATGTTTGAAGACACCAAGAAGGCTGTCCATCATCAGTACTGTTTTACTTTATTTTTTACAAGTATACAGAACTTGTAGCTTATTTTAAATTAAAATACTGATAAAATGCTATAAAAATGTAGCTTTTTATGCTTCTGCCTTTTAGAATGCCAGTAAAAGGAATGCATCTTCTCTGGATTTTAAGATCCAGTTCTAAGTTGTCTATTATCTGTAAAACCTTCAGACTGTCTGCATATGCAAAGTTTAGTGAGCGCTCCCTTGCTTCCTCTACTCTTTTAGCACTTACTCTGATTACATAATTTGTTATGATTTGGTGGCCATTAGCTCATCAGCTTTCTTCTTCTCCTAACTGAATGGATTTGCAGACCAGAAAGGTTATGATTATTAAGATAATCTAGCTTGACCTCCATAGCAATATAAGCCAAGAATTTTATAATGTGAACTTTGCTCTGAGTCCACAATTTGAGGGATGACCTAGAGCCCAGGACTTACAAAAGATACTTAATCTTAATTTAGAATTTGGGAGATAGAGTTTAGTGGCTCCTTAGGGATATTATAGCAAACAACTCCTTTTGTGACTAAAAGAAAAGGATCTTATGCTTATTCTAAATTAGTGTAATTTCAGCTGCCAGTTACTGGTTCTCACTGTCATCTTATCTGAGAGATTAAAGAGCCTTTTAGTATTAGAAATTTTCTCCACTTTCAAATCCTACTACATTATGATCAAGCTTTTGTATAAACTAAACAGATGATTCTTCAGTCTCTCACTGCAAGACAGATTCTCCTGGCTTTTCCAGTTTGTCCATTACTTGTGTGAAAATTTAGTACCACTATTTCAGTAATAATTTGATGAATGCCACGTATAACAACATAACTATTGCTTCTTAATATTCCCCTGCTTCTACATCCAAGATTTGCACCATAAGCATGAATCTTTTTTGAGTTGTTTGTAACCACACCACCTTTATAATTTGACTTAAAAATACTCCTTGTACTTAGATGCCTCTCCACTCATCTGTAATAAACAGTTCAGTAAGTCCACTCTCCCTGCGCAGAAAAAAGCAGGCTCCACTTCAAAGTAACATCTCCCTATAAATATTTACTGCTGCATCTATGTTATTAGCAATTATTTTATGTTTTCTTTACATAAGTTAATAAAGTTCATGAGTAAGAATGAAATAAAATCAGCTCCTTGTATTTCACTAAGCAAGTCTTCATCCAATTATGATCTTCAAGATATAATTACTTTTCAGATCTGCAGGGTAATTTTTTTTTCAGATAAATATATGTTACAAGCTTTGCATACAAATATTTTAAAATAGAATACTGGCATTAAATAGAACATGCCATGTCTTCATAGAAGCTCAAAATTAGTTACCTTTGTCAGGTGAAATACTAACCCCATTAAACAACAGGCCTAAATTCCAGCAAATCTTGCTGATACTAGAAACTCACTAATTCTCTAATTCCTGCATGTGATTCTTTTGACTTTTATGATTTCGTCAAAGGTTCTCATCATATTATTTCAGCTGTAATAACTTTTTCCTTTACATTTCTAATGAGCACCAGATCAGTTTCTTTCTCTCATTTCTGGAAGGAACATAGGTCGATTATCACCATGAATGATTCAGTATCCTGTAAAATTCTGGGACGTGACTCAGTTGGTCCTGAAAGTTTTAAATGCTTTTACCTTTACCTGTTGCTATTTAGCCTCCTTCCTACATAGTGATTGAATAAAATGTGCAATTATATCCATACAGTATTACTGCATTATCCAGGTTTAAATATGTTTTTGTACATTGGCACTGTTACTGAAAATTGTAGTATTTCAAAGTAGCAGGGAAACTTGTCCACTGTCAAGATTTCATCTTTCTTGATCCTGACATTTTAAAACATTTATTCCCGTTGTCCTTTAGGCAATGAGCCAAGACTTTTCATTCATGTATTTTGCTACTATTACTCATTCTTATTGTTTCACAACTGCTAACTTATCATTTCTCCTTATCAGCTTTACTTTTCCTTTCATTTTATACACATTTTAAACGTCACTTTAGTTTCCTTTCTTTAGCTGAATGTATTCAGATGAAAAGAAACTTTGATGATTATGGTAATGTCATCTTTTGGGTATCCAGTACAGCCATCCTAAGTAAACTAACATTTACCTATTTCACGTATTCTTCTTATGATCTCTACCTATACAGGTATCCCTCTGAGTTTTCTTCAGACTTGGAACACTACCACTTTTCCAGCTAAGCTGCATAATATATATGGGAAATATTTATATATAGCAAATATAGTTAAATTATGCCATTTTGCATTTAAGCAATCATAAATTCAGTAGATTAGTCACAGTTTTTTGGTCAGAGTTGTCAGAATTCAAAGCACCCAAGTGCTTTGAAAATAACATATGATTTTATTTTAGAAAATGGTCATCTATTATTTATACAAAATCTAGGGCATGTTTACTTGTGGAGGTTCAAGATCTAGACATACCCTACACTTTGAGATAAATAAATTAAAAAAGATGATCCTAAGATAGCTCATTTTAGCTACTCTAGCTAAATGTTTACATAGATGCTAATCCAGTTCTGTATTCAGGTAATCTATCTCACCAGTATCCAATTTTCTGATTTATCAGCCAAAGCATTGACTCATAAACACACCAGGTCTTGGATTTTTGAAACTGGGAACTCTAGGTATCTTTAATGAGCCTGACATGTCTCCCTCTCTATGCACTGTCTTTTTAAAAGAAGTTATAAACTAATAGGAACACTCGAGTTGTGACAGAGATCCTACTAAAAAACATGGATCATGCCTTTGAATAAATAAGCCTTAGATACAGGTCTGCAATCTGCAGAAAGATTCTTCACGAACAAAAATTCCCCTCGGTGTAAGGTACACATTTGTGTATTTGGACATTTATTCTCCAGCTTTCTAAAAGAATTGCCTCAATTATTTGGAATTTTATTAGTTACAGATGTATTTGTGAACCATCCAAAAAAGCAGGCATTTCTTGAGTACATAGCCTCAGATACAGTCACTATCATCTTTTATTTCTACCTGAAAGCCCTCCCCACTTCGTCGACAGCACTCAGCTGGTCCCTGCATCAGTGGTAAAGCTCTATGCAGGTTCAGTGTAGAAAACTGGGTTTAGTTTATATAAAAAGATATCTAAAAAGATAAGGGCCATAATGCTCTCAAATTCTCTTTAAATATAGTCACGAGGTGTCTACAGCCTACATACCCTCCGAGTTTAACAGTACTACTAACCGGTCTCTCAGAAGGAGAGACCAATTTACAAAGCCATATCCATGCACACTTTCGTGGAACCGAGCACACGCACACAACCTTTACCGACAAACAGAAGCTATTTCTAAGAAGAAAACTCTACAAGAGGGAAAAAACCCCTCAAAACCGGAGCT
>NW_010167763.1:0-16436 GCF_000695765.1 Mesitornis unicolor | reverse complement strand
TATAATATAATATAATATAATATAATATAAATATAACAATATACCTGGCTGTCAATGGAAGAGCATGGAAGAGGCCAATGAATGCCAAAATAAGGCCAAGAGCACCAAGAGCAGCAGAACTTTAATATGAAGGTCAATCAACACCTTTATTTATCACCGTTGTCATTCTAATGGTAAATTCAGTATCTCCAAGACTGGGTCTGAAGAACAAGGCCAGGTCCTTTATTTAAGAGTGAGCTGGATCGCACTTCCAAAGGATCTAGCAACTTTGGACTCTGTACATTCGCAGAATAGCCTTGACGTGACCCAGGAAAGACTGCACAGTGTTCACCAAATTTGACAGAAAGGGTCACCAGTCTCTTTAATGTAGAGGGGACGCCCCAAATCTCAGGGGTCTCTGGTATCACTGGGCATTTCTGTAATGTCCATCTTCAAAGCACCTTGCTTTGCAGCAAACTTTATGGGCAATAAACGGCCGAGTTTTCCATTACCTGGGATTTGGTTCAGCACTTGGAGATTTAGCCAGAAAGGCAGAAATATGAAGGGAAACTGTTGAAAACCAATAAAAAAGGCCAGCAGATCCGTTCATGCAAGCAGCCCCAGCCAGCCTTGGGCACGGTTCATTATTCTTGGTCAGTGGCCATCTCTTCATCCTACACATTCATCAAGGAGCTTCAAAGCCTCAGCCAAGCAGACTGGAACAATCATGAGGTCACTGGATGGAAACTGCCCGTTGGCTGTTGCACAAATCGTGGATCTTCCCAAAATCCACCTGCCTGGAGCTCATTCTGACCGCTGAGTTTGCAGGAGTTACTCCTGATTTACACCTCAGAACAAGACCTTTTCTATTTTCTTATTTAAGTAAAGATGACCTCTAAAGGTCCCTTCTTACCCAACACAGTCTATGATTATTTGATTGATTCAGTGATAAACATGTTTATATGTGTGTGTGTATATATATATATATTTGTAAGTACATTGGAAGTGAGAGAGGGGAACTCCCTGAGCACATACCCACTTCTGAAGAGCGGCGCACACTTCTTAAGGGGGCAGGTCTGGATGTAGCCGTGCCATCAATGGCGATACCGCATTTGGAATCAGCTCCCATTTTCCCCCTAATTGTTCTGTCAACCTGTTTGGGATCTCATCTACCTTCCTCATTACAGCCTTCAGAGGGAGGGCTCCTACCACACTGAGAGTCAAGAGCAGATCATGTCCCTCATTTAGACCCAACACATCTTTCCACAGCCCACTAATTGCATGGCAGCTCGGGCTCATTTGTCTTCCCGGATCGTTAAAATTCATCACCACGCTCGGTGAGCTCTCGCTCCTGCCCTTGGATGGGCAGCTGTAGATTATTTAGCCAGACCAATCCCTAATGTTTTTAACTAGGAATTGACCCCAGCACCTGAGCACCTGCTGGGCTCTTAGTCTCTGTCATGTTAAAAGAGCGCACAGAAGGACCCAAGCCATCAAAAGCATCCTGCTGCATTACATTAAATATTGATAAAAAATATGCAAATTGTTTATTGATCTTCTGCAGGAAGGGCTGAGATAATGAGAGAGGGACTGTTTGAGATGATGCTTGGGATTTTTAACTTTTTTTTTTTCTCTCCTACATTAGCCTGTTGTTGATGGCTGAAGTTAATGAGGTCTCCGGTTCACTCGGTATCTCAGACCTCGGCGCTGGTTTGAAGATAAAAGAGATCAATGCACCTTTATTGTGCATCGCTGCCAGCAAGTGCCCCGGGAAGGGCAGGGGTGTTTGCACAGGTGCGGTGCCAGCACCGCTCCCAGCCCTCCCTGGTTAATGCCGCCCTCCTCACCGCGTCTCATCCCGCGCTGTGTTTGTTTTCCAAGGCCGGGACACACCAGAAGGAGATGCTCACGCTGTCTCCAACTTATTAGCAGCTCGGTATATAATTAATACCCAGAGACCAGTTGTTTTCTCCTTCCCCTTTGCTCAGAGCATTAACTGCATTGCATCTGCTTCCTCCCCTTTGTGTGATTGACGCGTGACAGCTTTTGGCTGTCTCTGCCATGGAAATTTCTTCACATTCGCATCCTTGGCTTTTTTTTTTTTTCATTTTCTTTCTTTCTGTTCTATCTCTTCCTTGAGTTTTTGGGTGCTCTCTGATGTCTCGAGGAACCAAACACCACCAAACCCAAAGCAGCTGGACCAGGGCGTTGTTTCCCTCACACCAATCATGCATTTGAAGCCATAAATCTGTCTCCCCTGCTTTACCTGCGGGATGTTGCTTCTGCACCTCCATCCAGCCTAATTCCACACAAAAATGCCACAAATGCAGCCATGAGAAGTCTCCCTCTGTGTCTGGGGTCCCGTTAAATGAATTCCTGAAGTGTCTGCGTCTTGTCTAGGACACAGCAGGAGCAGGACACGAGGATTTGCAGCAGAGGCCAGGCTGCAGCAGCGATGGTCATTGCAGACAGGTACTGATCTGAAACAGAGCAGCCAACAAATGAACTTCACATTCTCACCAGAATTATTCCCATTTTCTTAGGACCTGAACGAGCCCATCTAGGTGGAGATCAGTACTGCATTAGGAGACGCACAAAACCACGTTAACTTGCATCTTTGCCCCCAGAAGGTTACTGTTCTTAGATGAACAGAGTGGGTATGATGTGATCTGAATGTGAGAGGGTGACCAAAGCTCTCCAAGATCATCCAGTCCAACGTCAACCCAACCCCACCATGGCCATAAACCACGTCCCCAAGTGCCACATCCACTCGGTTTGTGAACCCCTGCAGGGATGGGGACTCCACCACTGCCCTGGGCAGCCCCTGCCAGTGCTTGGCCACTCTTTCAGTACGGAATTTTTTCCTGATATCCCATCTAACCCTCTAATCTAAACTTATTTGCTCTGCGTTGCTGGGGACAATGCACCCAAATGCGATGGCCAGATGAAATCGTGGACCTGTCATGCCCAAGTGCAGGTCCCTGCTGTGTTAGTTTAAAGCAATTTGGAATTTAAAACTTGGCTGTAGCTTGGTCCAGGGACCTAATCCTGGCTCTGTGACTGCAGGACTCCTGCCACATGCAAACACAACTGTACAAACACTGCCAGCTCCCGGCAGTCTGCAACGTGAAAGCAAATACTTCAACACCATCATAATTTTGCTTAAATCTCCTGAAGATTTGTATATGGAAAATTTTAACTACAAAATCTCAAGTGTGCTGTTCCTAGAAGCAGTTACAGAACTCTTAGGGAAAAATCGATCAGCAATTACTGAAGATACCCTAATTCACACACTATTCTGAGATTTTGTATTGTTCTCCATCAACTGAGACTACAGGAGAAAAGATTTTACTTGAGCTGTGCCTTCTCAAGGGAAAACGCTCCACTGAGAGCCCGAAGAAGTTGGCTTCCCAGAGCAAATCAGAAAAAAGAGAAATAAACAATTATTCAAAATCGGATGGGAGAACAATGTGATTGATGGACTGCACTTCCCTGTGTACAATTTCAAGATTGATGCCCTGCTATTGTGCACGTCAGGATACAACAGACCTGAATTATTAATTGCTGTACGATTCTCATTCTCCGAATGATGCGCTCCCCAGTGCTGCTCTGGATGTACAACCTGCACCTGTAACACAAGACCAAGAGCACCGCTGCACCCCCAGGACAGCAGCAGCATCTCTAGGTCTGACAGCATTTCGCTGCCCCCCACCAACAGCAAGCGCCAACCAATTTAAAATTGCTGAGCAGCAGGGAAAGCGCTTTTCCCCCTGCCCTTTCACACCCGAGTATTTAATGATGAATTTATGCAAACGGGAATTTCAGCGTCTCCCTGCTCCGGCAGCCGCCTGCCCGAGGTGCTTTCGAGCCCTCAACTGCGGAGCAGAGGGGGCGGAGCGGACCCCCAGCGCTTCAGAGGATGCCTTTGAGACAGGTTACAGCCTGCCTGCTTGCAGGGCCCCGTTCATTTGCCGTGTTTCAAACACGAGTCATTTCCTTCAGCTTTTTTTTTTTTCTTTTTTTTAAAAAAAAAGTCCATTTGTTGAAAGCAATGGAAACACGAAAACATGAACAAAAGCTAAATGCAAGTGGGAGACAATAGAAGGAAGCTGTTAAATGTGACCAAGGAAATCATTTTTTGTTTCTCTATTGGCTGCATGGGATCTGAAAACACAAAGGACCTCGCAGCACCCTCCTTAGGCTGAGGATGAAGTCACTGAAGCCCTGGCATCCTCATCTGTTAACGAACCCAGAACGGGCCCAAGGTGTCTCTGTGTCTCTTCACCACTTCAAATGTATTTGCGGTTCAAAACCTTGATTCCTGCTTAAACAAAGGCCACTGTAAGGGTTTCTGGTGATGCAAACAGAGCTCGAGGCAGGAGCAAAACCTTGTTTACATCCACTGAACAACCGCTCTGAACAGCGAGAGGGGCCCTCACGTCACAGAAAGCAGATCCTGAGTTCTGACAGCAGGAGAATGCAATGGCCACGCCAACAGACCAAGCTGCAGAACTAGATGGGCTTAAATAAACCCTTCCAGATAACGCTCCAGTTTGCAGTTCAGCTTTGTGGGCGGTTTATGCTTTTCATGCACCAAGCAACAGCCCCTCCAGGAATCAGGAGCACACCAGCTTTACTTCTGCGGCTGTTCTGGGCAGAGGTGACTGCATTTCAGAGAGGATTTCACTGCAGTCTGGAGCTAAACCTTCAGACCTTCTAGAAAACAGACAAGCTCTGAGCAGACGTGGTCTGCTGCTCCCAGTTGAGGGCAGGAGCGAAGGAGCTGGCTCCCATCATCTCCTCAGCACCCGCTGGGCAGGAAAGTCATCAAAACTCTTCCTGTTCCTCCACACCTGTAAAATATTTTGGATTTGGCAAACAGGAATTTTCCAGGAGGAAAAGATTCTCTTGAAAAGTGCCCGATTGAGCCTGAACTCCCCTCCCCTCGAAACAACAGAGATCTTCAGCAAACACACAGGGTCAGATACACCCCAAACCAGAAAGTAACGCTACCGAAAACGCGTCTCTTTCCCACGATTCCCACACTGCTCGGGAATTAGTGAGAAAACAAACCATAACTGACAGATATTAATCACATCACTTAATACGCAAGCACCAGGTGTGCAGGAGATGAGATGGCAGAAGAATGGATGCAGAGTAAAATTAATTGTTTTGAACCATGTTTTTCACAGAAGAAAACCCTCTAGCATGTATCCTTAATTTTGTTTTTTCACAATTATTAGTCATTCTTTCATCAATGAGCTGTAAGTTAATATTCTGAAGTCAGTCATTTGGAAAGAAAAAAATAAAGGTATGTTCAGGAATGACAAAACGTCGCTCCAAGTAGAGCGGTAAGGCCACACCTGCGATTTGCTTTGAAAAATTACCCAAGGCCCACAATTAAAGTCTTGAGAACAGAGTAGAGCATCGGCAGCAGCACCCTGAGCAGCAGACAGCACCCCCACATGTGGTTGTCGCCAAAAAGGAGCTTTATTGGTGTCAGCCCGCACCTGCAGGCACCATTGGGGTACCAAGGATGTCAGAGGTCACAGCAGGATCCGAGGTGCCACACATCGGCCCCCAAAAGCAGCAGATGCTTTGCAGTTCGTTTTTCAGCGCTCCACTCTAAACAACTAAGCAAAAAGCTTTAAAAACCTGGAAAAAACCAAGGAGTTAATGTGTGAACATTCCTCCCCACCAAGAAACCTGCCTGAGCCCCGGCCCGTCCATTTGGTTTTGTGTTTGCAGGTAAGCATGGCAACAGCGGAGCGAGGTCACTGAAGAAATGTTTAGGTTAATGTAATCATTTCATCCCTTTGAAACGCAGCAAGGCCACGCAGCGGAGAGGGGAGATGCTCCTTAAAGAGCAAGGGACCTCGCTCTGCTCTTCGTTCCTGCTTGTTCTGCACTGACATCGCTCAGCTGATTTCCCAGGCATTGTTTAAAGGAAATTTCTAGAGAAAAAATCTGAAAGGCAAATTAGGAAGTTTCAATTTTTTCCAAAATATGAACATGGAGATGCCACGTGGCACAATAAAGAGAAGACCCAACATCTACCTTCCTAACTGACTTTATATCACAGCGCTTGAGACTCCCTGAGAATATTTCTCTGCTCTTCATTTCTGCTTGTTTTGCACTAACGTAGCTGATTTCTCTGGAAATTTCTGGAGCCAGACAGCATCCCAGTGATGCCAAGACCCAATAATATCCACACTATTATTGCAGGTGACTGAAGCAGCATGCGTCCAGGAGAAAGAAGGCTCTTCCACCAAGAGGAGGCAGCAGCTGGTTGATCCAGCCCCTGATGTCCCACAGCTCCAGATCCACATTGGTTACACCAGCCATGGCCACAAAGATGGGGTCGGGCCTTCCCACCTCGGTCTCCAGCACCCACAGCTTTGCACTCGTGGCAGCAGAACCTTCACCACCCCACAGCCAGCAGGATCAGCAGCTTGGGGAGTGGGTGCTTTAGGCAGCTGCTCTATCATCTAACAACTCCTTCTCACCTGGGGAGGGTGGTTGGGAAGAGGAAAGGAGATACATGGGTTGAAATGGACATAGATTTAACAAAATAGTAACAACTAATATTATTAACAGTATTAATGCAAAGTACACAGAGTTGTACTCAGCCATTACTGTGGGGGAGTAGGCCTCAGGGGTAGGAGAGTGGACAAGTCCCTCTGGAGATGTCAGCCATGGAAAAGGGAAGAATAAGGAAGAAGGGTCATCCCTGGTAAACTCCCCAAATAATAATGTGACATATTTGGTATGGGATAGTGCTAATTGATCAGCCTGGGGTCACTGAGCCAGCAAAGTGCCCTTGAGCCAAGAAGGCCAACGCCATCCTGGGCTGGCTGAGAAGGGGTGGTTGTAGGGCAGAGAGGTTCTCCTGCCCCTCTGCTCTGCCCTGCTCACACCACAGCTGCAATCTTGTGTCCAGTGCTGGGCCCTCAGCTCCAGAAGGACAGGAACTGCTTGAAAGAGTCCAGCAGGGCCACAAAGTGATGGAGGGAGTGGAGCATCTCCTGCTGAGGAGCGGCTGAGGGAGCTGGGGCTCTGGAGCTTGGAGCAGAGGAGACTGAGGGGTGCCCTCATTCCTGGGGATCCATTGGGAAAGGGCAGTGTCAGGAGGAAGGAGCCAGGCTCTGCTCTGGGATGGCCAATGCCAGGACAAGGGGCAATGGTCCCAAGCTGGAGCACAGGAGGTTCAAGCTGAAGATGAGGCCAAAGTTTGTGAGTGTGAGGGTGGCAGAGCATGGCCCAGGCTGCCCAGAGAGGTTGTGGAGTCTCCTTGTCTGCAGACACCCAAAGCCCTGGCCGTGTTCCTGTGTGACTGCTCTGGTGATCCTGCTCTGGCAGGGGTTGCACTGGGGGAGCTTTCCAGGGCCCTTCCCACTCCTAATCTGTGATTATCCTGAGTTTCCACTCCCCACAGCCTCTGCCCCTGGTTATCTCAAGGCTGTTGAAGGCCTCGATCACCACATAACCATCTTCAGCCAAAAACTGTAACAAAGCCTCATCACTTTGTTCCCATGAAATAGTGTTGTAGTCCTTACAAAATCACAGCTCTCCTCACCAGTAAACTGACAGTAAACATCTGTCCCAGCAAACCAGGCCAGGGAATGAGAAGAGACCTTTGTAGGACAGAGGAGCTGACTGAGGTGGCCCCAGAGCAACCAGAGCTCACCTTGGTCTGGTTTTGGCCAGGTAGAGCTCTTGCTGACACCAAGAGGACTCAGGGACTCCATAGTAGGGCCAGTACAGGATACTCCTTTACTGCTACACACTTTCTTTTCCTCACTTCTTTGCTTTCTGTTATTTTCATGTCTGCTTTCAATAGATCTTTTGTTGTGCTTGTAACTCTGAAATTCAACAAGTTAATCAGAATCAGATACTGAGATTTTAATTATAAGCCTATTTCCTATATATTAAAAATTTGAAAAAAAATAAAATATAAATCACATAGAAGGTCAAATCCTGACACAAACGCTCCCTTCATTACAGCCACTGATAAAAGCACCCATGATTTTCAGTGGCATCCAGATTTAGGGCTGATGATCAAGATGTTAACCACTCCAGAGAGGAAAATCAGGGCCTGTACTGGAAATTCAAGCTGACACTGACCTTAACTCACACTGGGGTGCTTTTGGAAAGGAGGGGAAGGAGCAGCTTCTCCTCAACAGCATCCGCTCAGATGGAAGTGTCATCCCCTATTTTTCTGCCCGTCTTTACATAGTTTTATCAAACATTGGTTAAATATGTTCTAAGGTGGTTAAATACTTTAAAAGGGGCAATCCCTTCCATTAGGCAGAGTGTAATACAAAGGCAGGGCGCAGTCAAAGTTATTCCATCTCAGAGGGACAGTGGTGGTTTTTCCCCATAGAAAGTCTGCAAAGACTTGTTTTATAGTGAGAACTCAATGCTTTTAAAGTGAAAAAAAAAGGCAGAAAAAGGGAAAAGCCAGTTTGTGTTGCCTGTTGGTTTATCTCCAGCGACCCTCAACATAACAGAAAATGTCTTTTTTAAATGCTCAGTTTCCACCAGAACCCAAGCTCGCCAACACGGAAAACGAAACACGGGCTCCCCAGTCTTGCAAGATCTAGAGTGTACACGTTTATATTTTGCTACCTCCACGAGCCTGCTCGCCTGATTGCGATGCAGGCGATGCAGCCGGAGCGCGGCCATCCAAGAGATCTCCCAGCAGGGCCCCTTGACAAGCAGGTGTCACTCAACTGCGCGTCCTCGCCGCCCCGAGAGCACAGATGGGCCCGGCCTGCTTAGCAATTCCATCCTCTCCAGCGCCGGCCCCGTAATAAAGATGCTCTGAGGTCTGCGTTAATCTGCGGTCTTTGGGGTAAACCGTAAACAAAGTGTGTGGAGTTATCGCTTCTCATTACGCGCCGGACCTCTTATCTTCTCTTCTGCCTATAGCGCAGAGATATCTTTAATAGCCTCTACCCCCGGCCCCAGCTTTCATGGAGATTAGTTCCTATCATTTTAAGCACCGCAGAATTACTTTGTCTGCTGAGACTTGACCTAATCTGTTGGAGGCTTTTACTATAAAGACAGGAAGACAGCCTTTTTTCTCCAAATTAGGAGAACAATGCTTCGAACTGGCAATAGCTCCTGTTGCTGCACTTCATGCATATGCGGGTATTATACTTGCTGATTTCCTGCTCTGAGAGAGGAGAGGCAGCGTTATCCCTCCCATCATCGCTCAGAAACAACAGCAAGGACCAGGAGGGGAGGAAAAAAAACCCCTTTACATCTGAACACCGTGTTGAGGGGGGCTATTTGTCGATTCTTTTTTTCACCGCTGCGATACATTTCCACCGCGTCCAATTTCCCCTGTGTAAAACGAAGATTATCTTCTCCTCACAACCTGACAAGTGCAGGAGAGGGAAAAAAAGCAGAGGGAGAGAAGGGAGCGCGTGTGAGAGTTCCCAGAGCCGGGGCCCTGCCGTAATTTGTGCCATTGGGGAATTTTCCAGGACTTTCTACATGCAGAAAGCAAAGAGAAGGTCAAAGGTTCAGCCTTCATAACACACTCAAAACAAAGCCAGAGCCGCTGCCAGCGCCAGCGTGTGCCTTGGAATGAGGTTGGACGGATATCACTTCATTAAAACGAATTATCCAAAGTCATGCCTCTGTCGCCATTTTAAATCCCTTAATCTAATTTTTCAGGTGCAACAGAGGCTGCATGAAAATCAAGGAGCGTCAGGGTTTGGTTTTGGCCTGTGCTGGTCCCTTAAAGGGGTCTATGAAAGATTCAGGGTGATTTTAATGGGTTATGGATCCAACTGATGGAAAAGGGAGTTTTGTTCAGAGAAGGAACATTTTTACCTCTTGAAGCTGATTGAAGAATTAAGCGAGATTTAAACACATGCGATTTCAGATGTCCTTGGGTTCCTCATTCTGAGTCACAAACCTTGGAATTCTCACCCAGCCCTGCAAAAGAAGAGTACTTTTACATTATCTTGTCAAAGGCCACAACAAATACCAAATAGGAGCTAACATGATTGGCTGAAAGGGGAGACATCATGTCACCACAGGTCTCCAGGACACGTATCCTCTTGCTTCCCTAGTACCTACATAAGCACTACGTGAGGTAATGGACCTTACACAGACCTTACACAGACCAGGCCCTACTGAGCAGCCACACCAGAGCGCAGGAAACCACCGTGAGGTAACCACTTGACTGACTCCGAGCCACCAAAAGACTATTAAATAAGATACGGATGGAGATGAAAGACATATATATTTATTTTTAAAATCAGATTAATCAAACTGCGTGAAAGTTTGACTCAGTCCTGTGGTCACTGAGGTTTCTTTTCTCTCCTGGGCCACCCAGCAGCCCGTTGGCGAGACATCTCACCTCCCCGCCATGAGAAGCAATGACGGGGAATTCCTATGGGCAAATGATGCTCCCTACCCTGGGGTGCCTGCCAAATGTAGAAGAACAAGAAGAAATTGGCTGTCGGGGAAAGTCGTGGAGCCCCCATCCCTGGAGGGGTTCACAAACCGTGTGGATGTGGCGCTTGGGGACGTGGTTTATGGCCATGGTGGGGTTGGGTTGGGTTGACGTTGGACTGGGTGATCCTGGAGGTCTCTGCCAACCTCAATGATGCTGTGATTCTGATTTTTCTTCTTCTTTTAATGCAAACTGACTTCTCACCCACCACTTCTTCTGTCAGTGATAAGGTATGTTAATTGAGTCGTTTCTTTTTTTGCTCACTTAGTTTTTACTAAGGGAAATCACACTGTCATTACATTTTATATATTGACACTATATATTTTTATATAATGACCTTCCTTTGCAAGTCTTTTACATTACAACAGTATATATATATATATATATACACATTTTTTCCTAGGTTTGTTTCTTCCTCGGTACAGAAGGTTTTCTTTGTGAGGATACAAGGCTTTCTTTTTTCCAAATTACAATAGAATAGAGCTGCTAAAATGAGCAAAAGCATCGAAATTATTGGTAAAACTAATTATGAACATTTTCCTCCAGCTAGCCCTGAGAACTTGTGAAGTTGTCTCGGCCCTAAGATCATTTAGGATACAGTTAAATACAGTAATTGGTTGTAAGTCCAGCCCCTCGACGCTGAAAGCATCGCTAGAAACTCCTCATGTATTTGAAAGGAAGAGCTGAAAGTCAGAGGAGGAATAAGTCAGGATACAGCTCAGGGGTATCATTAGTAGCGATGGTGTGATGTTGGGAACAGGGAGATTTCGGGTGTGATGCTGGGAACAGGGAGATTTCGGTCACACCTCCACCTTGACAGGTCCTGGTGGGTACCACAGCCCTCTCCCAACCCCAACTGGGGGTCTCAGGGTTCCCAAAAACCCACACAGCAGATCTGGGGTCTTCCTAACTGCGTTTGCTGTATGGATTTGAAAACATCACCTCAACACCAGACACTGAGGAGAAAAAAAATATAAAATAGCAGAATCATCTTTCTTTAAATTTGTTGTACTTTTTTAAACAGGCAAACTAATATTTCATTGCTGGGCCTTTTTTAGGAAAAATAAAATTAAAAGCATCAAGCTGACACCCCCAAAACCTGCTCCAAGCAGAGCAGGATTTCAGCACTGCATAATCTTTCCCAGAGACTTTTCCAAACAAAGATGCTGTGGTTTTGTTTGGTTTCTGTTTAACTCTCCTGAGAGGCCTCTCTGTAAATCCAGGCATGAAAAATGCATTCCGAGTCCAGACACAGAGATTTTAGGAACGAGAAATGCAGTGAGACAGCGTTTCATTTGCAAGTCTTTTACATTACAACAGTGTCGACTGCTTCCCACTCTGCAAATACTGGTGAAACTGCTGCTCCCTACCATACATTCTCTTTAAAATGTTAATATTTTAAACAGCGTACATGCAATATAAACAGCTTCAGCACATCCACAAGTGTGGGCACGTACTCGTATACACAAGCAGCCTATACACAATATGTGGTGTGTATTAATCTGTCACTCTGGTTCTAAATATAACATATATAATTTCAAATAATAACATTGAGAAAATGAAGAGCCAAATGCAGTCAGCAAACGCTACTGAGCAGATGCTTGGGAAAAGTAGGGGGAAAATGAGAAAAATCAAGCTTAGAGCTGACTTGTTCACAGAAGGAAGAGAGATGGGTTCTCATGATTATAAAAGGGACTCAAGTTTTTCTAGCATTTAGTCATATTACCCAGGTTCTAAGAAAGGAAGGGAGGTTGGATAGGAATTTGCATATTTTGGTGAGTTTTTCCGTAATAATAAACGTAGCTCGGGCCCTTTCAAGCCAAGTAATTGTGTCTGGGAGTTCTGGTTTAAAGCTGCTCTGGGGCATCTCATTGTTCCCACTGAGTGTAAAGGAGACTGTTTCTGTGCTTAAGGAACTACAGTGCGGGGGATTAACTAATACACTTAATGAAGAGGCTAAAACGACCGCATTCTTGCTATTTCAAAGGGATTCCAGGAAAGAAAACCACCCAGGATCAGTGAAAACAGACTTTTACCATCTCATATTTTATTAATACGCATTCTGTAGCGCACCCTACTTAAAACTGCACTTAAGGAGCGTCTAGCTATGAGATTACACCACCACCGACTTCCTCAACATAAATCTGAACATCTCCTCTTTCAACTTATGCATCCTCCCAACGCACCCCAGATGAGTACGGGGGCATGGGGAGGCTGAGCCCCAAGCTGCTGCTGTGAAAAAGAGCAGAAAAGTGAATCATAGAATGGTTTGGGTTGGAAGGGACCTTAAAGATCATCCAGTCCATCCCCATCATCACCCTACAAAGAGAAAAATTATTCCTCAATATAGCTTTACTATGGTCTGGATGTCCCCTTTTTCTCAGTCATCATCCCCCGTTCCCGTTTTTATATCATTGTGTAACTATGGAGCCTATCATCATGTAACTAGGGAATCCTATCTACAGTTACTGAGCAGGTCAACTTAAAAGAGGAGGTAAAAAGAAGTAGGAAACCAAGCAGTAGGCCAAGCTTGCCTAGAAATCCTAGTAAAATAATCTACCTATGGAAACCGTGAGGTGCCTTCCATCTGAGGGTCACAGACACATCAGCGTGAGTCCATGTCTGTAAACCCTAGACCATTAACCTCATCAAGCAGGGTATTGAAATAATAGGCTCCCGTCTCAAACTTCATCATGGTTTTTGGCAAACAAACCTCAAGCGTTTCCAAACCCCGGACACATGATGTCCCCCACATCCCATGATGAGCACGGGGTGCTGTGCATCTTTTGGATGGGGACAGTTGTCACCCACACCCTTGGCACAACAGATGCACATGGGACAGCCCTAGGTCTAAATGTGGGAGGGAGCATGGACCACCTGCACCCAACCAGCGCTGCCCTCAAGCACGAGGGAGCTGCAGTAAAAACCATTTGCCAGCATGGCACAACCCCGTAATGTCATGAACGGACTGTTTTTTGGGGTCAGAGCAGCACAGCTGGTTCTCACAAGCCATTCGTGAGACCCTACGAGCCTGCACCAAGAGATGACCCAAGGCTGAGGTGACAGCCAAGTGTTGGCCAAGTGGTCTGCGCAACCCAAGTGGCCTGGCTCCTGTCAGCTCCAGTTCATTGTCCCAGCTGCTCTGCTGCCCCTTGGCTTTTGGTATCTCCCATCAAAGGGGAATTAACTGCTATGTCATGCCTACATCAGACACATTCCCACCTCTTCTTACCATCAGCTCCCAATGATCTGCTAACGTATTTCCCGATCCTCCTACACAGTGTTGGCTTATTTCTCTCCATAGCTCGTAAAGTACCAACTCTACTTTAAACCAAGGGCATTGGGAGCTCCGTCCCTGCGATGCCTGCATCTTTTGGGTAGGGATGGCTGACTCCGGCTGGAGGAGAGCAGGGCCTGGATCAGCAGTGGCAACACCTGGGAGAAGGGCAATTGGCATCTCAGGGTGCTTGTTTTTGGAAAGCCCAAGAGGATCAAAGCCAGCTCTTGCGTCTGTCCCTGTCACCGCACGGTGACAGCGCTGTTTGCTCAAGATTTTATGGCTGGGGACTTGCCATGAGCGGTCGGTGCCCCCACGCGTGCCCCCAGCACACGCTGTTTTGGAGCACAGGTGCTAATGCTTCCTTTGCTACCAAACCAGCCAAAACCTTTCATCTTGTTTGGAAAGCGCAGGGGCGGCTGTGAGCATCAAGCAGCTGCCAAGTCTCTCTGCCGCTGGTATTGGCACTTCTCGTCCTCGCTAAAGCACACAGGGGTGCAAGCCAAAGCCATTTTGCCTTCAGCCCATCCCTGCCTTCTACCCTCTATTGGGTCACATCCACACAGCGCTCAAAAAAACCACTTTAACGACCTCAGTTCCCAGGTTTAATGCCTTTCGGGATGTAATCCAAAATGCAGACGCCTGATCTTTATGTCCTTCTCGGTATGCACGCGGAAGTAAAAGTTTGCTTTATGAAACTGCGCTTTTAAAGCCTTTGTGTGGGAAAAAAATGTTCCAGCTCCCTCTCCAGCGTTTGCGGAGAGACTCTGTAATTTGTCTCTGATGGCCAAAGCCTTTGCAATTAGCAAAAAATCAGACAAGAGGATGGAGCCAGCAAAAATGAAACATTACCTTCTGCTGCCAACGCTTGCATCATCCCACTGAGCTCATCCCATAAAATACCTCAAAGGTGAGCCAATTGCTCAGAAATCATAAATTGCGCTCTTCCCTCCCGTACCAGCTACCAAAGCGCGCTGTGCACATTGCCCTGCTGCTCTTCCTCTAGCTCTTACTCATTCTTCTTTTCTTTTAATATTTTCTTTATCCCAGGGGCAGCCTTGAATTCTCGCCTCCTCCCGCTGCCACACATCCCCTGCTCTGTGCATGGTCCGCAGCCAAAAGTCCGTGGTGATGGAAGCAAAGACTTCTGAAAAACACAAGTTTTTTCCACGTGCCAGCATGCTGCAAGGACTGCTCAGAGCAGGAGAAATAACCACGTTGAGCGTCAATAAGAGGTTCACTTTCCTGCCTCCCTACTCACATCTGGGACTGACCCTGCAGAATTTTGCATGAAAATTCGTATTCACAGCTATAACTTCATAGAAATCTGCCTTGACTTGAAAAAATAACGGTCTTAGTAGTTTCAGAAAGCATCTGTAGCTGCAACGCTGACTGCGCCTTGCCTGCTCCGACCACCGCACGATCCGTCACTCTGAAGCTGCCGTGGATGTATCGCACCAGCTTATCTGTTCCCTTAAAGCTTGGGGATTTATGGGCTGCAAAGTCTATTTGTAAAACCTGCTGTAGTTTGAGCTTGCATTCTTCACAACAGATTTTGCTTCCGACACCCCAGGATTTTCCCGATTCTGATTTGTCACATCCTGGACAGCTTCGGTGACACAAAGTCCCACGATGTGTGTCCAGAAGGTGACAAATCTGCAGTACTGGACTAGCGAGGTTTGTAACATCACCCAGCTCGTCTCTAAAGATCATCACCTGCTCTGGGAAGGTGCTGGGTTCTCCCAACCATGGACCTGTCCATGGGAAAGACTCAGCACAGCCAGAATAACATCAACAGCACAGCAGAGAAACGGGCACCTTCGCTGATGGGATTTCAGGACATGGTTTGATGGCCGTGGTGGGGTTGTGTTGATGTTGGACTTGGTGATCTTAGAGGTCTCTTCCAACCTTAATTATTCTATTCTCAGTTCCTGGCACCTGATTTGTCGGTGTTTATCAGACGTGTCATTGTTACTGACAAGTCTATAAGACACATCTGGGTGGGACAACTGAGGGTGTCCGTTGTCAGCAAATAAATGTCACTGCATTGACTTCAGGATCCTTTTCAACCAATAGGGCTGTTGGGTGTCCTGGTGTCAGCACAAAAAATGAGCACGTGGAGGTGGATCAGAGAGCTTTAGGATGCAGATGCTGTCTAAGGGTGACAGCAAAGCACCAGAGGAAGGAAACAGAAGCTAAGGCTCTGTGGAAGCATTTCTTACATCGTTATTGCAACAAATGAATATTTGAACTATTTCATGAATATTTGAGCGGAAACTGCTGGAGGTGCTTATGAAGTAAATTCTCCAGCTGGAAAATGTGTTTAAACATGGGTTATTTGCACAGCACACCTGATCAGCACATCCTGCATGTAAGGGAGAGGGGTGACCGCAGCACGGTGGTCACTAACACACACAGGGACACCATCCACCTCCACAAACCACAGGTTTGCATTTATAAAAGAGACCTCGTGACCTGCAGAAACGGCTCTGCTGTTTGGTTTCATCAGCTGGGGCGCCAGCTTTAAACTGCGGCCTTTTAACGAGGCGAGCAGCAGGCTCAGCCACCCTCTGTGGTCAGCTCAGCACAGGGAGGCACACGTCCATGTGCACACGGCACTTGAATTGAGTTCAAGTTCATTCCTGTTCATTCCCTAATACGATGTTTAAATGCTCACATGTCCTGGTCTGAGCTCAACAGAGCTGATTT
>NW_010167762.1:0-6057 GCF_000695765.1 Mesitornis unicolor | reverse complement strand
GTTCCTCCGGAGCCCCCGACCGTGTTTTCCGCTCCCTCCTTCGTAGACACAAGCCCCCCGGCGCGGCGGTGGGGGGTCCCGGCTGTGCACCGCCCACCCCGCGGGTCTCACCCTCCTGCCGGAGCGCTAATTTCCCCCAGCAGTCCCGATGCCAAAGCCCCTCGCCATAGCGCGGCTTCCCACCCTGTCGGGGAAGAAACCGCTGCAGGAGGTGTTGAAAGCGTCCCCTTAAGGGCGGCTCCAGCAGGGTGTGGGGGATGCTGAGCCGCCCTCGGTGGTCATCTCTGTCTCTCTGGCCCCTGCGGGGCTCTCCGGCACTGCTCCTTGCCCAGACACAGACCGCCACCGAAAGCGTCCCCTTAAGGGCGGCTCCAGCAGGGTGTGGGGGATGCTGAGCCGCCCTCGGTGGTCATCTCTGTCTCTCTGGCCCCTGCGGGGCTCTCCGGCACTGCTCCTTGCCCAGACACAGACCGCCACCCGCGGTCCCCACCAGATCTGCCGGCCGTCGGGGCTCTGCGATAGCTCCTGCAGCTTGGGGAATCAGCAATAAATCAGTCCTGCTGTCGGGGTGCACAGGTCCCCAGCTGAGCCTACAGGGACCCCTGTCTCCATACCAGGGTAATTGGACATGCTGGCCCCATGGGGACATGCCTGTCCCACTGGGATAGCCACTGTCCCCAGCTCCTCCAGCCTGTCCCCATCTCTCCCATCTCTATTTCCAGCTGAGGAAAGACAGTGACTTGTGGGGATAAGGACCCAAGTACGGCGCGAAGATCTCCAGAAATCTCCTAAAGGATGTTTCATTTCATATCGAATTAATGTGCCTCCCCCCCTTCAACCCTGGTGCTGCTGTCTGGGTTCGCTAAGGCTGGGAGCATGGAGCATGAACCAAGGTGTTCCTGCTCTGCTTTACAGCCCAGCAAGAGAAACTGGTGCCAGTCACTGGTTCGCCTGGGCTGAACTGGGGCTGCCCTCCCTGGATGGTGCCTCTTTTGCTTTGTGCAGACACCTACAGCCTCACATGGCCTTCATCCTCTGCGTCCTCCCCTCATCATGGTGCGAAATGAATGACAGCCATGAGACAAGAAGGCTTCATTTGTAGCCCAGGAGATTCTGTGAGTTGGGTTGACTTGTGCTGCTTTTCCAGTCAGCTTTTCCCCAGCTGCTCGACCTGAACAAGGCCAAGCCCTGCTCTCCTGGGATCTCATCTATCTCCTAGCACTGGTGTTGCTCTGGGGTAACTGGCAGAGATGAGTCAGCTCCTGCTCTGGTTCAGATGCATTCCCTTGTTTTGGGCATAGGACACAGCCTCCTGCCAAGGCCAAGAGGAGTGATTTGGGCTCAAAAAGAGCAGATTGGCTTCAAAGGCCATGACATCCAGAGCTTCTTTCCCCACCATGCCCACGTGCTAGCAGCTGGACCAGCATCTCTGTTCTGCAGTCAAAGCAGCAGAACCAGTCCTGGGCATGGCTGACGGCCAAGGCAGCAGATGCCATGGCATCAGACCTATCCTGGCCCTCTTGTTTGACCCCAGGAGAGATTTCCTAAGGGTTGTTTCTCCCAGCAATGGTAATTTTCCCACTTTCAACCACCTTGATGAGTTCCCCATCTTTCTTCTTTCCTGCTCACTTTGTGTGGGGGCAGCAGGACTCCTGCAGAGCTCAGGCTGAGATGGGTGGGCTCTGGGTGGGACAGCAGGGCTGTTTTTTAGGTAGCTGGTATGGTCAGGCTGGCATAAAACAGGGGAAGATATGAGACCTGAGTCCTTAAGAGGGTTTGAGAGAGAAAAGGATGGGCTTGTTTCCTGCTCTCTGTGTCCACCTTGGCTGTTTTTTTCCCTTTCGGGAATTGGCTGATGTTGTGAGGCTGGTGGAGGTAGAACCAGAACCAAGGCTTTGGTGGGAATGTTCCCCTAGAAACATCTCATCCTGCTTAAAGGAGAGAAACTGAGTTCCCATCAGGTCTGAGCCTTGTTGATGGATAAAATGTTGAATGGATCCAAGTTCTTGGTGACGTCAGGTAGTATGTGGGAGAATGGCTCTGATAGTCTCCATTTGAAAAGTTTTAATGTTTCATTTCAAGGAAAATCTCAAGGAAAAAATACCATTAAAACATGGAGTTTCATTAAGAAAACCATATGGAGGAGCCAGCAATGAAGGACTGGAGAAAGGGAGTCCGTCTGCTCCATACATCTCTTTTTCCTACTGAGGACTCTAGGTGTGAGGGCAGATCTCCATGTCCTTATGCCTCTGGCACAGGCATGGAGTGGTGCATAAATTGCACATTGATTTACCAATTTCCCCCTCCCCCAGCTTCTCTATGGGATCAGTGTACTCTGAATTACTTTACACTCACTCCCCAGCCGGATAAATCCATCACCTACTCGGCTGTGACCAAGGGGATTCTGCTCCTTTCTCTCTGCCGCAGCGCTGCAGGGCATGTGACTTTGCAGGCGATTGAATTGCATTGAATTCCTGGGACTGCTTCATTCCCCCACGTTTCCAGCTCGCTCCGTAGATTCCGAGCAGTCCAGGGAACTGTGCACAGTCTGCACTCTCAGCGCTGTCACAGCAAAGCGTGCCCTCTGCTGTCACCACAGCCACAAGATCGGCTCTCATCACTTTCATGAGCAGGACAGCTTTGCCATGTATCACTACCTTGACAGAAGGGGAAAATCCCCTTTTCTTATATTTCCTTATATTTTTTTTCCTTATATTTTTTGTGATCTGGGAGCCGGGGCCATGAAACTCCTCATCCTGGCTCTGGATGTGCAGTCAGCACAGCAGGGCCATGAGGAAGCCACCGCAGCAGCTTGCCAAAAACCCAAAAGAGCAAGTTCCCTTTTTTTTTTGGAGGGGTGATGCTGCTCCAGGAGATAGAGATGAGCAGAGGAAGAACAGTTGGTCATGCCTGAGTGATAACAAAAAACAAGAGCTCAATAAAAGAGTGAGAAATGAGCATCAGATGGTCCATGCGTCCCTGAGATAACATCAGGGTTGTAACAGCCCTGAGAGGTTTTGGGATAAAGTGCTGCTTCTATAATTAAAACTTGGGCAAAAATCCAAAAGTATTGGACTCTCCATTAATCACAGCCCTCTGGGATTTCTGCTCCAGGTAGCTACTAGAGTAATAGTAACTAGGCTAATAGTTATGTCATACCATTATTAGAGCAGTAGTTATAAGGCAAGAGATGCTGGGCACAGATGGGTGAGCACATGAAATCCTGAAATAACACAGGGCTCTGCTTTCTGTTGTTTTATAACTCTCTTCTGTAAACACCGGATCCACAGCTTGGGTCTCCTTCTCCTTGGCTGTGACAGTGGCCCCCTGTCAGAAAGGCCAGGCCAGGGGGCTACAGGTGGCAATGGGCATCAGATGCCATAGGTCGCGCCGAAGTTTTTGTTTATTTATTTATATCTTTTCTGACCGATGTCTTTATTCCGGGGCCTCCTTGCTCAAACCCCGTCTTCGCCTGCCCTCTCGTGGAGACCCGTCCTCAGCACAGGTTTTTTTCCACCACCAAAACCAGGCCTAAGGACCGAGCAATAAACGGGTGAGCACAGCAAGAGCAGGGTCCCCGTACCTCACAGCATCGCTGTGGGCATTCCCCCCTGCCCCGACCCCTCTTCAGTCCCTGGGAACCGGAATCTCCTCTGCTTTCCCGAAGCCTGTGCTGAGAAATCAAGTGGGGAAGAAGCTGGCAGTGTGGTGAGATTTTGTTTTTGGTTTTTTTTTTGTTTGTTTGGTTTTTTTAACTGCAAAAGAAATCTGAAGGAAAACTTGACCTCGTCACCATCTAACGGGCAGGTCTTCATGTGGGAGGAGGAGGAGACAGGCACCAAAAGAGCATCTCAAACACGTTTTGGGAAGTGTCCTGGAAAGCAGCCAGGGCATCGGTTCGGTGGTGTCTTTTCCGCCGAGGCTTTGCAACAGTCAGACCCCGTATCTGGAGCAGAGTTTTGCTGGGCAAATAACCCAGCAGTACTCAATGTTTGTGGGCTTCACAGCCATAAAACTTTTGTGTGACAGGGTTTTTTTTGCCTTGTGTCCACCAACACCACCCATACTGAGTAAAGCTCACTGACATGGGCTGGCCATGCCAAATGCCTACAGACCTCTGCCCTGTGGTACTTCAGCTGAACTCCCTGGAAAAGCCGTGGCATCAGTTTTCTTTTTTAAAAAGATCATCTGTCAGGAGGAGGAAATGCAGCCATGATCCAGGAAAAGGCTGTATTTATTTTGCAAACACAGCTGAGCAAGTCAATGGGAAATAGAGGTCACGGCTACGCAGTCCAGCCACTTCCAAAAGTGACAACTGCGGTAATCAGAGACGTAGAGAGCCCGAAGATGGGCAGCTCCTGATGGAGAGGGGAGAAACCTAAGTACGTGTGTCAAATGAGGACAGCACGTGTGTCAAAACCCCATCATAAGGACAACCGGCTTTGCTAAACATTAAAAAACTGACCGGGGAGTGACTTCTCTGGGGGGGTCCTTCACACAGAGCAGTGAAGGAGCTTCACACGGAGCTCCTTCACACCCTCCTATGCAGGGCTGCTTTGGTCATCTCTGTCCCATGGCATATGGAAAATCCCATCCTCTTCTTCATCTTCATCTCCTCCTCCCTGCAGCTCCTCCTGCCCCTGAAAACAGCCAAGCCCTCCCCTCCCAGCTGGTGTTTCCAAGTCCCCCCCCACTGCGGATCACCCCCACATCCTGCACCAAAATTATCCATGAATTAGCTCAACTAAAAATGGAACAAGCCCCATCCAGCTCAGCCCCCACCCTGGGCCGCATTGAGCAGTGGTCCCCACTGGTTGCAGCTGGTCCTGCCTGTATCATTCAGAGCAGCTTTTTTGGATAGGGCACTTTGCTTTTTAGCACCAAGCAAGCGAAGAGACAAGCAAAGAGGGCATCCCAACTTCCCAAGGGCCTGGGGACCCCAAGGCTTTGTCCCCCAGCTCTGCACAGGGACCAAAGGCATCAAAGCAGCTCCTCTCTCTGCTGGGGGCCTCCCTCAAGCTGGGGTTTCTCTGCTCTGGGCTTTCTCTGCTCTGACCAGTGACAATCATGCGATGGCTCAAAGCCTAGAGATATTGGCCAGCAAGTTCCTGGAGGAGGCGATGGACCCAGCTCCACTAAATCATCACACAGGGCAGCCAAAATCCGCTCGCCTCAGGTGCTCGGAAGCATCTTCTCCCTCAGCAGACAGCCTTCACCCTCCAGCAGCTCTGGCAATTGCACTGGCTAATAGGAAATAGAAATAACTTACCCTGCCCTGGGCTGCTCAGCAAAAAGCCTCTCCCTATTTCTGACCCCAAAGCTGCAGTGAGCTTGGACCAGGGTTTAGGATGCTCGGGACACTCAGCCCCTTCCCAGGGCACTGATGGGCGCTTATGGATAAGGACAGGCAAAAACACAGCCCTGACTCCATGGTAGTTCACTTTTCTTCGTTTTATTCTTTTATTTGTACAGCTATATTTTACAGAACGCATTAATGCAGTTTAGACACAGCCCAAACCCTGTCTCCCGAGGTTGTTTATAACACAAGCATGTAAAATAAGACCAAAAAAAAAATAAACCAAAACAACAACAGAAAAAAATAAAACGTTCTCCAATAGAGTTCCACCAAAACTCCTTTTTGCAACATCAGGCTGTACCTTGAAGAAACTGAGCTCAATATAGTCCATACATTGAAAACTTCCATTGAAAAGAAAGGCACCGTGCGAAACCACATTTTACATATATACAGACTGAGAACTAGAACAAAAAAAAATTACACTTTATTATTATTTTAAATTCCTTCTGCAGCTTTGTTGGTTTAATACACACTTTTTTGTAAATTGTAAACCTTCACTTGCAAAAAAATACAAATACACTGATGCATTTAGACAAAATATTTTCTTACTTGTACAGATGCAATACTTTAAAATATCTCGTTAAGTGCTCTATCATAATAAAGATTCTCAGAGTGGCTTCTGCCTGCAGAGTCCAACTGAGCCTTTAATGCATTTTATATATTTTTAATATAGCTTTTTTTAAAGGTCTATATATATTTAT
>NW_010167761.1:0-280 GCF_000695765.1 Mesitornis unicolor | reverse complement strand
CCTCGGGGCCTCCCCTGCAGGGCCGCCCGGCTTCGGGGCTGATGCCGCCCGCCATCGCCCATGAGGCCGCTCCGGGACCGGCACCGGGAGCCACTGCTGCCTCTGCCATGCCCGCCACACCGAGTGGTCCCCGCCTCCGTCGCGAGGAAATGACGTTACACACGCGACGACCGCCAGGGACCAGACATGAAGAAGCGGGGCTGAGCGTTGCCAGGAGACAGCGGAGCTGTGTCCTCACGGCGCTCCCCGGGCTCCTGCACCGAACCCGCTTACCCCCCGG
>NW_010167760.1:0-467 GCF_000695765.1 Mesitornis unicolor | reverse complement strand
GCCCCCCCTCTGCTATGACCGCCATGCAACCTCCCACTCATGTCTTGAGCCCCCCAGTCCTCAGCTCACCCCATGCCACACGCAGGGGGGTGACACAGGGACCCCCCCCTGGACCCCATCAGGACCCTCTCTGGGGGTATCCATGCCCATGGGTCGGGTTTGGGGGATTATTCATGGATTTTTTTCTTTAAAAAGAGGTTGAAAACTAAACCTTATTTAAAATAGTGACCCTTAAATCCTTGCAGCCCCCCAGGGAAGGGGTAAACCCCCTACCATGGGCATCCCGGGGCCGGCAGGGTGGCACACCCAGACACAGCTCGATATGGGGGGGAGGTCCCCAAAAAATCCAGACCCCCTTGTCCTGCTGGGGGCTGAGACAGGGACCACACCGGGGGGGAGCAACAGGGACAAAATGTGGTGCCACCGTCCCCACGGATGCTCCTGTCTTTTCGGGGACCCCCCCCCGC
>NW_010167759.1:0-2547 GCF_000695765.1 Mesitornis unicolor | reverse complement strand
ATGGGGGAGGAAGGCGAGATCAGGGCCGCCCCAAGGCCCCCCTCTCCCAGAAGGGGCCATGTCGGTTCGGTTTCTGCGGGCACCTGGGTGCGGACGATGTCGGAGCCCGGCCGCTGGTGCTGAGGGGCCGGTGCTGAGAGCAGGGGTGTTCCCAAAACTTCGGGCTTGTTTTCTTTCTTTTCAGACTGAGGTTTGGGGGAGGGTGGGGAGGGGGCTAAGCTATAATTTATTTTGACGCATTTTATGTCTGTATAAATACTTGTATTTATCTTTATAATTTAAGGAGAAGGTACTTCTTTTTTTTTTTCTCCCAAATAATACTTTGAGCATCCTGCGTGCGATTCGCCGAGTTCACCATTTCTGTTGTTGCCGTTGCTGTTGTTGTTGTTGTTTTAGGGTTTTACTCTGGCGTGTGAAGTGGTTGTAGTCTAGTTTTATCCCCCACCCTGCCACAGCGCTGCTGTACCTTCTTTGCAAACACAGGCGTGTGTTGTAACGTCGGAGATGTCGACAGATGTGCTAACCCGGCCCGTCAGATTTATCCGCTATATAATTTATTGCGATATATAGGGACCAGTGACTGCTCGTTTCAACTTTCTTCGCTTTTGAAGCGAGGAGGTTGTGGGAAGTAGAGAGCTGCATCTAACGCCTCCACCCACCCCCACTGAGACCCTACCGGAGAATAAGGTTTTTCTTTTATGATCCATCTCGTCCGTGGCTCCTTCCTCACCTTCCTCCCTCCCGCCGTCCGCGCTTACCCCCCCACCCCTTTGCTTCTCTCCATGCTATTGAGGCAGGGGTTAAACCCCCAGAAAACTGCTATAGGAACAACAGGCATTTCTTCCTTTCAGATACAGGCCTTGTGGCAGTCCATAAATCAAAGCCAACCTGAGAGCCGCGCACCGGGATGCATTATTTTAACACCAGCTCGTAGTAAATATCACCGTCGGGTTGATTTGCGAAATCCGAAAGGCCCTACTGACACAGACTGGGGAGAGAAAAAGAAGGAGAAGGGGGGGGCCAACCCAACAAAGGGAAAGAAAACCCGAAAGAGTAAAGGACGCTCTTTCTTTTGTTCGTTTTTAGCGAAAGCTCCTGGCTGCGCTGGCAGCCCAGGAGGGGAAGGGCCGGGCGCGGAGGCCGGTGGGCAAGAGCGGGCTCCCCTCACGCCTGAGGTGGGGGTCTCGTGTTTGGCAGACGAAAGGGAGACGTTTTATTAGAGGAGGAGAAGGTCCGTTCAGATTTGCCAAGCGGTGTTTGGTTACTGGGTTTGGATGGCAACAAAGAGCTCCCGTTAGGCTTCACACTGGTTTCTGCGAAAAGGCGAGCTTGGCGGGTTGCTGCCTCCCAAAAGCCGGGTTTTAGGCTGGAGGGGGAACGCCAGGTCGGAGAGGTCGGCAAAATGTCCCCGTCCCGCGGACTTGTTATGCACAAAAAGTGAGGCTATGGATGCTCCCCCCCCCCTTCCTCGCACCCCCTCGTCCGCCAGAAACTGAATCCTTTGAATGTATTTAGGAATTTCAGGGTTGTGAGTCCATGAGACAACGAGAGGTAGATAATAACCGAGAGGGTTTGCGCTAAGGGTTATATTGTTACACGTGTAAATAATGAAAATACTGTTATATATCGCCAAATCTCTTAATGAATTTAGTAATTGTGTTCATTTATAATATCAGTGTTCTGTGCTTGGTAACTGAGTCGGCATAATTTTCCTTACTCTTTTTTTTTTCTTTTTTTTTTTTCCCTGCCTAAAGGAAAGCCAAATGTTTTACAAAGTTATGTTTGATCAGTCTGGGTAATCCCGAGATACGATTATTTATAGTTTACATTTTCATCTCCTGCGGTCCTCTACTATGCCCCAGACTTCTCACTAACATCCCATCCTTCCCCCATCGAGTCTGTACACAATAAATCATTCTCAGGTTTATTTAAAATAGTCATCTCACTGCTGTTGATCCGCGTATTTTTCCGAATTTAGCAAAAAGAGCTCTACTTTGGTTTCAAAAACGCAGCGGTTCCTACCAGATCTTTACAGAATCCTTATGCTTTAATGTAGTGACTCGTGTTTGCACATTACAATGCTCATAACTTGTTTTGTATGAATGGTTTTAAATGGAACGTTTAGAGAATAATTGGTTCTAATATGAAATGCAGTATATACTATTGATAATTTTATCAATAAGTGTAATATTTTAAATAATTTTAACAATTAAATTTGGGTTTTAATAATTATATATTTGTAAAATATTTATCCTGTTGAAAGCAACAATATATTGTTGTATTTATTCGTTTATTTTTGTAATAAATTATCAACATCTTCAAGCTACAGCAAAAGTGATACTTCTATATATATACATATAGACATATATATATATATATTTTTATCCAAGGCCACCTTTTTGAGGCGCAGAGATGCTTGCGAGAGTGGCGAGGTTGCTCCTGTGGCTGGCAGACTGCAGGGACCAAACCGTAGGTGTGAGCTCCTCCACCTCGTGTACTTTAGTTTGCTGAACTTCCAGGGTAATTAATCAAACTCTCAAAGGGATG
>NW_010167758.1:0-8266 GCF_000695765.1 Mesitornis unicolor | reverse complement strand
CACTAGTTACAGGCCTCCAACTAGACTCTGCACCATTGACCACTATTCTCTGGCTTCTTTCCTTCAGCCAGTTCGTAGTCCACCTCACTACCCGTTCGTCCAGTCCACACTTCCTCAGTTTAGCTGTGAGGATGCACATTAGTGTTTCTCCCCATGCAGGTCCCAGTAGGGGCACAGCGGGGGCTGAGTTGGTGGAAATGGTGGCTATCATGGCTGTGAGGCAGCCATCCACATCTGGGCCTGCTTCCAAGCCAGAATAAATCCCAGGATAACAGTGCTTCACTCCCCCTGCCCCCACCCCTCATCCTGAGACATGCTGAGCACTAGGTACATACTTGGCATTCATCTTGTCAACAAAAATAATGCATTTTCTTCCCTAGCAGAGGCAGAGAAGTTTCTTTCCTAAAGGTAAATCGCAGTTATTAGATCAACTTTGTGCCCTCATGATTATCAAATGTCTACAGAAATTGCCATTCCAAAACAGCATTTTCTCCATTGTGTTCTGCTTTCCACATACTTTTATAGGCTCTGTTAACTTGAAAAGAAACATCAGCAGTGATCTCCCTCCTTGCAGTAACCATAGTGCCATCTGTTTGTATTACCTGTTGTGTTTAATTCTTGGGAATTACTCAGTGAGGTGGATGAGCTTTAATTTTTCTGTTTTTTATGCCCTTTAAAATTTAAGCGGTTCTGCATTTGCTAGATTTTCACTGGGTTCTTACATTCTAATCCTTAAGTATAATGACCTCCCTTCCACCACAAAGGGGCAGGACAGTGCCAGAGGGGGCTGTAGTCCAGGTCCTGTCCCTTCCCCTGTGGGCAGGACATGCCCAGAGGGGTCAGGCTGGGGTGCCAACTGCCTGCTGTCCCCATAAGCTGCCCTGCTCCTCCGCTGCCCTCATCAGCCTGGCCACCCTGCAGAGCCCTCAGGGGTGTTAGCTGCACCTCCACTCAAAGTGTTTCTTCTGGGAGCTCTGGCCTGAGCAGCATCCACTGCTTCTTCCTCCCTTGCAGATCCATTCGATGCTCAAGGTGTCAGGGCTCCAGTGCAGCTTGAGCCAAGTCCTGCATCCAGAGACATACATGTGAGGGAATTTTGGGAAAAGAACTAAGCTGTAACAGATCAAGCATCAAACGGTCTGGCATATGTATTGCTTGTTAAGAGATGAGTAACCCACTTGCCACCTGTATATATAAATATTTGTCTAAAGTGTATTTTTATTGCACTGCTTCCAACCTTTGAACATAAGGGAGAATCATAGAATCACAGAACAGTTTGTACTGGAAGGAACCTTAAAGACCACCCAGTTCCAACCTCTCTGCCATGGGCAGAGGCCCCCCCCCCCAGACCAGGTTGCCCAAAGCCCTGTCCAACCTGGCCTTTAACACTTCCAGGGGGCATCCACCACCTCTCTGGGCAACCTGTGCCAGTGTCTCACCACCCTCACAGTGAAGAATTTCTTCCTAATATCTAGTCTAAATTTACTCTCTTCCAGTTTAAAATTATTCCCCCTCGTTCTATCACTACCTGCCCTTGTAAAAAGTCCCTTCCCAGCTTTCCTTCAGGAACTGGAAGGCTGCAATAAGGTCCCCCCAGAGCCTTCTCTTCTCCAGGCTGAACAGCCCCAACTCTCAGTTGGTCCTCAAAGGGGAGGTGCTCCAGCCCTCTGATGATCTTCATAGCCCTCCTCTGGACCTGCTCCAACAGCTCAATGCCCTTATATTGGGGCCCCCAGCACTGGATGCAGTACTCCAGGTGGGGTCTCACCAGAGCAGAGCAGAGGGGCAGGATCACCTCCCTCACCCTGCTGGCCACACTTCTTTTGATGCAGCCCAGGATGCGGTTGGCCTTCTGGGCTGTGAACACACATTGTTGGCTCATGTCCAGCTTTTCATCCACCAGTACCCCCAAGTCCTTTTCAGCAGGGCTGCTCCCTATCACATCATTCCCCAGCCTGTATGGATTATGAGGATTGCCTCTACCCAGGTGCAGGATGTTGCATTTGGGCTTCTTGAACTTCATGAGGTTGGCATGGGCCTGACTCTCCAGCCTGACCAGGTCCCTCTGGATGTCATCCCTGCCTTCCAGTGTGTCAACTGCACCACACAGCTTGGTGTTATCTGCAAACTTGCTCAGGGTGCACTCAATCCCACTGTCCATGTCACTGACAAAGATGTTAAACAGTGCTGGTCCGAGTACTGATCCCTGGGGAACACCACTCGTCATTGGTCTCCATTTGGACATTGAGTCATTGACCACAGCTCTCTGAATGTGACCATCCAGCCAATTCCTCATCCAGCGAGTGGTTAAATGCATGTTTCTCTAATTTAGTGACCAGTGTCACGTGGGACAGTGTCAAACGCTTTGCACAAGTTTGAGGTTGGAAAGAGGCTTTAAAGGTCATCTAGTCCAATCCTCCTGCAGTGAGCAGGGACATCTTGAACTAGATCAGGTTGCTTATAAATAATAGCCTGAATAACCAAGACTCCTTTATAATACTTTTTTTTTGTTTGTTTTGCATCTGTGTAAAAATTCTACTGCTTGTTTCTGAAAATAGCCCTGTGGGATCAGCATTTGCCTTAGAGTAACTGAAGGAAGGTAAGTAAAAATAAAAACTGACACATTTTCTGGAGTTCTGGTTTGCAAACAAGAACACCAGAAACCCCAGTGTCTCAGAGGACAACTCTTCAAAGTTAGGACTATGAAGTAGCATGCTACTTGGGCTGAAACAGAATTTACAGCCCAGTAAGTGAATTTTATTCAGTGAAGAACTCTGTTGTTCCTCCAGGAGGAACAAAACTTGTTTCCAAATGGGGATTTATCCTAGCTCCTCCCTTAACACAGGATTTCTTTGCCCTTTTTTTGCCTTCTAGTAATCCAACTGCTCATAGGAAAGTCACGGAAAAACAGTATTTGCTGTCATCTAGTGGTAACACTTATGTTAGCAACTGCTTGTGCTTCGCTCTGCGACAACGCAGTTTTAGTTTTATCCTAGGAAACTCTATATCTGATTTTGGCTTTTTGCTCTTTTCCAGGTAGTAAAGGAGAGGACTGATGAATAATAAAAAGCCTGTATCCTTTTACTGGTGGTTCAGTCTATAATCAAACTGAGATTTTTTTCCTGCCGAATTGTTTACTCTTTCTTCTAAAACTTAAGAGAATTCTGACTTTGTTTTTTTGATGACTTTGCTGACATCATTGCAAGATTGAATGATGATGTCAAAGGTGCCTGAGAAGATAAGCTTTAGGTCTCCACTGCCACCACCATAGGAACAGGGATAACTTTGATAATCTCCTTCAAATACAGTGGAAAGTGTGTTATCTTTATAGTTTATTTTTTCCCCCACTGGTATTCTTGGTGCTACTGGATCGACAGTGACACATGAAATCTTGAGGTATTGTCCACAACTGTAATATAGCATGCATGATGTGCTTAGTTAGAGCTCCTATTGCTCAATTTAGCTCTGTAGATATCAATAAAGCGGCATCAATTTCTACTCTTTGAAGAACTGTCAAGTAAGACATGCCTGCTTTGCATCATGTAAAGTGGATGGCTGCTAGATGGCATATGCTCTGGACAGGACTGTCCAACAATGCAGCAGAAAACCAGGAAAACCACGAATGTTAAACTTGGGATGCTGCACTCTGCCCAAGGTTTGGTGTGCAGGAAAGGATGCATGCAGCACTGCTGGGAAAGGGTAGGATGGATGAGAAATGAGGCTATATTGTAATACACCCTTGATGAACAGGTAACACTAAGGAAAGGGTTGTGGGATCCACAAAGACCCACTCCCAAGTTTCTGAGACCCTCTTTTTAACTATCTGTGCTATAATAATGTGCCTTATAAAGGAGAAATTGAAATTGTCCTATGTTTTCAGGTATGTGTCCATCCCTTTCCACTTTGAATGTGATCTTAGAAAGGCTGAAAGACAAGCTTGTGAACTTTGGACCAAGATATCCCCAGAAGACTTACTTTCTGTTAAGGCAAGCATAGCTTCAACACTGAAGAAAAGCTAAAAATAAAGGTCCAGAAAGCCCAGGAAATTCCCACTTTAGTAGGGTGTTTGCTGGTTAATGGTGTGGCTGTGGGGGAGGCTAGAAGGGGAGTGGCGTCATTGAAATAATCTGATTCAAAGTAAAACCTGACAGGCAAAGACCAACAAGAGCAAATTGAACCAGTACCCTCGGTAAAAGTGGTAGGTAGGAACAGTCCTCCACTTCTGTGGAAGGGGAGCCTCCAGGGGAAAAAGAACTTCTAATTCCAGAGTAAAGAAATGAAGCTGCATGTCAGTTCTCTAAAAGCATTGTGGTCTAAATAAGAAAGCCTTGTTCAAGACAGTTCCATGACAGATTCATTTCTGTAGCAGCAGGCTCCAAAGACCTCAACCCAGATGTTGGCCGCAGGTATGAATGGATACATCTACATACTAATAGATAACTCAGTGTCTTCGGCAGTCTTAAGGAAATGCCCTACTTAACACTTGCAATTGATTATTTGATTTTAGCTAACTTTCTATTTCAGCTGCCAAGTACAGCTACACTTATTTTCCACAGTGCATCAAGCTTGTGTTGCACTTACACTTTCACAGAATCTAAATAAGAAAATCTGAAGTTACCATGGATTTATCTGAGGCCAGATGACAGGTCAGGCAAGACCAGGAGCAGAAGCCACAGCAAGTCCAGAAGGCTAGTTTATCTGACCACAAATGTTGCTAATTAAGCACTCAGAGGATATGGTAGGCAGTGGATGGGAAAAATCTAGACTTTTCCTGTGGACAGACCCTCAAGAGCCCACTTTGAGACAGGCAGGACATGCTCACAGAAGGAGGCACTGCTCGACCACTTTCCACATCGCTGGTAGCACCGGCAGTCGGGTGTGGTTCTCGGCCGCATGTCAAGGCTCAGATATGGATGTCTCAAGACATCTTAAAATTACACCTTTGCTTCATTTTGTCTGATTTTTTTCTGGATCTTGAAGTCAATCTATCTTTCTGTATTATTTTTATCACTTCAAAGTAGTGCTTTTATGTCTCTCTAGCCTCATTGGTGGCCAAAGCAATAATCAGATCCACTTGAAAATGGAGAGGTTGTTCAGCAGACACAGTATATTGCTGTAAGAATTTTTTCTTCTTTTCATCAGCTATAGTCAGAAGATAAAATAAGTTTCCTGGCAAAATCAGTTTGTCAGCTAGAATTTAGAGTATGCGTGCTGAAAAGTTACTTGACCCTTGACATGAGAGAGAGGGGAACTCTTCCAGAAAAAGAGAAAAATCACAAGTGCTTTATCCAGTTGTGGCAGGGCCAGAAACCGCAGCCAGTGAAAAGTGAAATTAACAATATCTTGTTCAGTGGGTGCAAAAATAAAGAAAGGAAAACTTTAAGTAACTATGCAAAGTGATCAAAACCACAACATTGACACTTACTAAGGAATTGCTGGAATTCTGTCTAGGACCTTTTCTTAAAATGGGGCTTTTAAAACCCTAGCTCTTAAAGTGCTCTCTAAAAGGCCAGTGAACTTGACTGGGGAACTGAGGCACCTAAATACATTGTGACTTCCCCAAAATCTCAGAAAGAAAACCAGCATTAAAATACTTTTCCAATCCCTCCACCATTCCAAGGAGCTGTTTTTCCATGCTGCTTTCTTCTTTCATTTTTATTGTTTTCCAGAATAGTTTTCCTCTTGAGTCCTTGCCAGAGGCACTGTGACTCAGAGCAGGGGTGATGACAGATTGCTTTTCCTACCTCGATATATTGTTGTAGAAGCTGGTGTATCAGGTACAGGAATCCCTGTACCAAACAATCATTATGTTGAGTGTGTATCTTCCTTCAGATGTGTTTATAATCAGAAAGGGTGTCGGAGGAACATTTCCTTCTCTGCATTTTCAAACTCTGAATGTGCTTTGACTTGAAGTTAAGAATCCCACACCTTTTAAAAGGGATAGACAGTGGATCTGTACTACAAATTCAGTCTCTGCATGTACCAATCTGTTAACCCAGCAAGAAAACTAGCATTTTCTCTGCTACCTTTATTACCTATCATCCCAGAGCTGGTAGATAGATAACCAGGATATATTGGAGAATGTATGTTTCAATTTTCTATTTTCAATGCTCAGCTCCCAGGATCAAACCATTGTGCCTCAGCTGAGATTTTCATTTTACTCAGTAATTCCACCACTGAAAAGGATAAATATAGAGAAAGTGCTAGCTTGTCAGGTGTGGACTTTAGGCCATGAAGTAATTTGCCTGCTGGGACTCTGCAGTACAGAAGTGGGAGATCATGTGGAAGAGGCCATTCAGCTGGCAGTACCTGTAAGGCATATTTTGCTGTGGTTATGGAACATTCTGTCATCTCAGCATTACAGCCTGGAGGGCCTTGCTTTGTGTCACTCTCACTCGATGCAGTAGAAATGCCTATTTCTCACACCTCTGAAAATCAGACCTGAAATCTGCATGTCTGCTGCAGTAGGACTAATTTGTAGGTTGTGTTTTATTCTTTGGATATCATGTGCCAGAATGCCAATCACGTGGATCAAGTTTCCACTCTTAACTCATGACATAGTTGGTAAATAACCATAAATGGAAGTGCAAGGCTTCCATGGAGTATACAGAGTAAGCTCCTGCTAAATCAGGCCCTGACAACACAGTGCTTACTTGGCAGTACAAACAGCTTCTTAAACAGAGAGTATCTATCTCCATCACACAGCCTAGCAAGACTGTGATGACCACACACTTATTTTTACATACAGTAAGATTAATTAATATACTTATCTGCATTTAGAAAAAGAGTATGACTCTCTCAACATTGGGCAAAACTAAGGGTGTGAAGCATCCTTCCATACTCAACACTTCCACGCAGACCTTGTGTTGGAGTCAGCAAACCTGTCACTTCCCAAGCAGGAATTTAATTAGTTAATTACAAAATGTCAATGTTTGACAATGTTAGTATTTCAGATGGCTTAAATATCTCTCCAGAGTTTGTGAAGAACTCACATGAGATCCATTATATTTGCTGTTTTTTGGATTGCAACTCTGCTACATTCATTCTTGGCATTAACTGCACTGAAGCATATTTAGGCAGTAGCAGGAGGGAACGGTACTGCAGAGCACCTCCTCCAACTGCCTTTTCCTCCCACAAGAGAGGAGACCACCAAGCTGTGTAGCTCTTTCCTGTTCCTGGCCTTTCCATCCCCCAACCCCATCATAGCTCTTTCCACTCTTGAATCATGTTACTTCCCAATCTGAACTTAATTAAATGACAGCAACAAACATTGCATGTGCTGACAGTTCATCATTCTATTCTGAACTTTCTGGTATTGATTTGATTTAAATTTCCACACAGAAAAAAAATAATGTCACATCTGTATATAAATTCCAACATGAACTCAAGTGAAAAATAGACTTTCTTCCCAGAAGATGCCCTCTGCAGATGTTCTAACTCCTAATGTCGGTGGCTAGCATGTAACCGAACAATTGTGCAAATTTTACGGCTTATATGAAGGACTGAATCTAGCAGCTGCTAAACAAGGGTTACTGAACAATACTGGGAACATCTTGAATCATGTATTACTTACAGCCCTTTTATCAATGCAGCATTTATTCCCCTCTTGTTTCCCCCTGTGTCAATCCAGACAGGCTGCCTAATGAGAAGCTGTAATTTGTGCAGAAGCATATCTATGTATCCCTGAATTTCAGACATGCAGCAAAAGCTGTTGCACAGCAGTGTCTGTTTTAGTCTACACAGCCATTTAGCAGATCTAGCATGTGAATTAAGACTTTAACACACCTGGTTTTATTTCTCTTCATCTACAAGGTGATGAATCTAAGAAAGCTGTGTAAATAAGTAGAATGGTGCTTCTGGTAGTGAGGTGACAGAGGAGAAGCATTGCATATCCCCCCCCTTGCAGGACAGGAGAGAGGGCTTCATTCACTCCCAGGAATCACATTGTTTCCTCTCCCATGCTGGTGGGTCACATTCCAAGCTGCTGTTACAGCATTAAGGCGTCAGCTGCTTCCCCTGCTCATTCCAGCCCTGGCAGCAGAGGCCAGACCAGTAATGGAGCTGCTGAACTGACCGCAGCAGGACTAGAGCGAGGAAAGAAGATAGTTGCTGGGGTCCACATTCTGCTTCTTCCCCACAGGAGCAAAACCTATCACATGACGGATCTGTTGTTCACGCTCTTGCATAGCATCTCCTGGCCTAGCATTCAGTGTGCTTGCCTGAGTATTTCTATGGGATTGCTCACTGAAAACAAGAACGATGGGAC
>NW_010167757.1:0-359 GCF_000695765.1 Mesitornis unicolor | reverse complement strand
GGTGGGCCAGGCGGCCGCGCTGCTGGAGGACGCCCTGCCGCGCTACAGCCAGGTACGGCGTCCCGGGTGGCGTTTTCCCCCCAAACCCGGGTGTCCCGTCCTCCTCACGGTAACGGGGTTGTGTCCCCTCCCGGTAACGGGGCTGTGCCCCCCAGTAATGGGGTTTTCTTCCCCCGGTAACGGGATTGTCACCTCTCGGTAATGGGGTTTTCTTCCCCCGGTAACGGGGTTGTTTCCTCCCGGTAAAGGGGTTTTCTTCCCCCGGTAACGGGGTTGTGTCCCCTCCCGGTTATGGGGTTGTCCTCCCCAGTAATGAGGTTTTCTCCCTCCGGTAACGGGGTTGTCCCCTCCCAGTAATG
>NW_010167756.1:0-11763 GCF_000695765.1 Mesitornis unicolor | reverse complement strand
GAGAGAAAATCCTGCTCGCTCTCTCTCTGACTCTGAAACAGAGACAGTAATGTTATTATTTCCATTAAATACTGGGAGAAATTCTAATTGTGACTTCTAAAATTGTCACTTGTTTCTTGTTGACTGCCCAGAGATTTAGATTATATAGCACTACACAGAAAGAAATGTATAACTGTGCTCTCATATTATGGATCAGTTACTGACATTCAGTATGCTTTTATTTTCTTAAAAAAGTAGACTGGATAACTGTTAAATTCGTTTACTGCCATCCAAAATGTTGTGTTAAACAAAATGGAAGTCTTTAACTCTGTGGTTATCTAGGATTTTTTTTTTCAATTACTAAGTGTATATTGCTTAAGCAGAGAAAATGTAAACCAAGATTCATTCTATCTGGTAATGAAATGTTATGCTAGGGTGTAAGTCAGACTATGTATCTTCTGTGTTTCAACTGCAACTTACGCAGATATATGGACATACGGCTTTTCTGTTGTTCATTAAATTCCATTAAAGATATAACATTTATCTAAGCATAGTAAAAGTCATGAAGTGTAACTCTTTACTATTACCAAAGCAATTTTGTGGTCATATTGCATGGTCAACAAAGGCAATGCTGCATTCCATTTTTTTATGAAACAAAAAAATCAGAGCCTTTCTTTACTACTACCATAAGTCCATAGAAATAAAAATGCAGTGGTTTCAAGAGAACATGCAATATTTGCACAGAGAACAAAGATTAAATAAAGACTTCTGTGTCCTTAACATTGGAAAATAAGCACCCAACTAGATAACTAAATGACACAGGGAAATGACAAATATTAGAAATATATTCTGGTAAAACCAGATTTGAGCTAGTTATTGTAGAGAAATCAGTTTTCACATTGACCCCAGAAGTAATTCAAAGTAGTCATTAGTTTGCTAAGTAATTAGACAAAAGATCCTTGGCCAGTGCATTTCAGGGCTCTTCTGCGAAAAAAAAAACCAAAACAAAAACACTTAAGTGAACACAGATCAAAACAGTCCCACTAACTACAGTTCTGGTGCCACAATGACTGGAGCAGTTTACTCAGTTTACAACTGGAAAAATGAAATTAAAAACTGTCTTGGGGCTGTCTTAAGACTGTGTCTTGGGAGTTGAAAAATTTCATGTCTGGTAGGTAGGTAAGTATGTGTAGCTGATCGAGATGACAGCTAAAAAGCATTTTAGTATATGTCCAGATGGGGACATACCTGTAATAAGTTATTGTTCCCTTCTGATCCACACACTTGATCAGAAGATAAGATGTGAAGAAAGGATAATTTTTGCCAAGGTATACATCACACTGAGATAAGATGGGATGCAGCTAAAGAACTCACCTGTACTCAGGACATGAGAAGCACTCATGGGTCCACTGGTATAGTTGGAGTCATAGTTTACTATTTAGAGAACAAGAGGAACAGGAATGATTTAATGTGGGGAATATCATTAAGGACTAGAAATGCATGTAATGGGAAGAGACATAAAATAGCCAGAACTTCTAAAAATGTCTTTTTACTATCTTGCAGAACAATTTCAAAAGGTTAATGGTGAATATGTTAAATGACCTAATAGATGTATTTTGTACCTGGTGCCTCAGAGGCATGAGACAAACTTTTTTTTTTTCAAAATTATATCACTTTCAGAGCAATGTCTTGAAACCAGAGCAGTGGTACACTTTTGCCTCTACGTAGACACAGTTCAATGCAATGGGAACCATACTACCCAGAAATGAGAAGTGACACGCTGTTTTGAATTCAGTGGGATGGATATAGATACAGAGATTTTTAAAACAAAACAGAAAAAGTAAGAGAATAACTGACATAAAGAAAATTAAAGAAGTAGATTTTAAACCAAACAAGTTAAAACAGTAAAGAAATAAACTACAGAGGTTTACACATTAATATGCAACTGAAAAAAAGAAATCCTAACAATTGGTACAAGTGCCATATTTTATAAAGGTCTTCAGTAACCTGGTTGAAATAGATTAGAATTGTAGTGGTAGCCACAGTATGCCTAAATACAAGGTTTTCATTAAGGTTACCTATCTTATTAATTTAGTCAAATGAAAAAATGCCAGCTTTGTCCATATATTTGCATAATTGTTATTTCATTAGCAATATTAGTGAGGTGGGAGGAAGGAATGAAGAAGGAGGAAAGAAAGTGGGAAAGATGACACAATAAGAAAAGTAAAGGTAGCTATACTGGTTAAGAAATTGTAAAAAATGTTTTTTTGATAGCAAACTACTTCGGGTATAGTCTACATCTTTGTGCCTTGAGTCAGAAAATAATTTAAGCTGTAAGGGAGTGCAAGAGATGGTCAGGTCAAATCGTCTGCTCAAAATAGGGTCAACTCTACGGTACTTCTCCCTGAAAGAGAAAATACACTCAAGTGATCCTAGACAGTATAAGGGAGTAATTGATACTAAGAGAATAAAAGCAACATCAAAAAACTAATCTGTTGATGGGGAGGCCAGATTAATATGCATCATGGGGATAAACTGTTGCTATATGCCTAGCAGAAGGTCTTCAAAAGGGGGATCTCATTTTAATTTCTTAGGTAGGAAATGAGATATATACTTGATCTTATGGTTTACTACTTTAAATTTCTAGTCAGTTCAAGTTACCTAGAATTAAATTCAATTGCAGAAATTCTACACTGATTTATAAACACAACAAAAAACTGAGTTTCCAGTTGTATTACATCAAAATTTATTGTCGGAAGAGGTTGAGTACAGTACTTATAAAAGCACAGGAGACACACCTATTTGCCTTAAGATTATTCTTGTTTTCCTTTTTTTTCACATCTTTCCTCCTGCAGAAGATACGTAAACAATCTTTTACATTAGACACCTTTTTCTTATTACCAGATGTTCTTTTTTTTTATTTTCTGAACTCTTTTTGGAACTCTACAAAGAACTGGAAAGCTTTTTTTGCCATTGTATAAGTTATAATATACATAAATTGTGGTGTAATCAAGGGACTGTTCTGAGCATAAATGTGACAGTCACGCAGGAACCATATGATGACTCATGATCACTGAAGCTGCAGAGATACACAATGCTGGTAGCTTGTTTAAAGTTAATATAGTATCTCTCTCATTTTCATCAGATTTGCTGATAACTTCAAAAATAGTCCTTGGGAAACAGAATAAAAACCCAGAGGAAAAAAAGAGGAAACACTGAAAATGGCCAACGTTATATGTTTGCTGTGTAGTAACAGGAACATGATAAACTAAAACTGTCAAGTAGGAGAGATGTCACTCGGAATGAGTGGTTTCTGTGTGTTTTCCATTGTCATTGGTAAAGCATAAAGCTTTCCTTAACTCATTTGCACAAAGTTGTTAGCTGTTATCATGTTACCATGTTAGTTGTTATCATGGTTATCCTCAAGAAATAGGTAGGATTTCTTAGTATTATTTACAAGCCTTCAAAGCCTTTATGAGTCTCATGCTCTTCCTCTAAAGCTGAATTACAAGGGAAGCTGAGAAATATCTTTGGTGTAGAAAAAACAGCTATAGCCTAGCAGGCTGCTAGTTGTTTTCTAGTACTGTGCTCTATGTTTTTATTATTTGTTTTTCAAGCAATAAATTTGAAAAAACACAGACTCTTAAATGTTTGTCTTCCTTTATTCATTACAAACACTTTTTCAATAGTTTCATTACTATAAGTGTAGCTCTTCTGAATTGCAAACCCTATTTATAATGCCACTTGCTTTTACTGTATTCTGGTGTGCTTAGCAAAGTTTAAAGCATGCTGAAACTGTGGTTCAAAAAAAAAAAAAACAAAAACAAAAACTAAACTAAAAACAGTGCTGGAGTGGATCAGAGTATCTTGGCCAAGTTTCAGTTATTAAATTATTCTGAATGCTCTGGTGAGCAAATAACATCTTAACATGGGCTATTTAGTATGTATTTAATGACAATTTAAAGAAAAATATCTAAGTAGTGATCTGTGAATCTTTCCTGGTTTAAAAATCAAAAGTCAAGATTACTAAGAATTTAATGTAATCTAAGTAGTTCTGTTGCCCATTTTCACCAGAATCTTCATACATTAATTCATGTTAGACACATGTTCTTCCTCAAAAACTATCAACAACCAGTTTGTGAAATAGTTTCTAAATCAGACTCTCAGAATGCTCAAAAATTCTAAAAATTCATGCTCAGAATAAGGTGTTATTTTCAACATGCAGAAACACCACTTTTCAAAAAGATCTCATAAAATTGATCCAAATGTTATCAAACAATACGTCTCTAAGAGGCTGTTCAACACTACTCATCATAGCTGACATATGAATCTGCTTTCCTTTAAAAGTAGTTTCTTTTATGTAATAGATCTTAAGTAAGTAGTATTTATCTGATATAGAAACTGCAGGAGATATGATACAAGCAAAATATAGTACGAGTCATGATCAAATAGTTATTGGAAGTGGAACAAATGTGGCACATACCATGGAGGTGTGATCTCAGATAGCCTGTTCTATTTTTAGATTTGAGAAAATAACAAGTACTACATTGCTTTTTTTACTCTGTTAGGGTTAGCAGTTTTTAGTTGCTGATCTGTGACATAATCAGATTCAATTAAGCATCAAGAACTACGTTAGCTAGACACCTGGGACATTTCTGGAATAAAAGCTTTTTCTGTCAAAAAGAGTTTTGGATAAAATGAAATTACAACCCAATTAAATTATAATGCTGTACAAAAAATTGAAGGATAACATGCTTTTCATTTACATTTTTTACATTTTTACACCTATTTACACTTTTAATCTCTGATTTTATCTATAAGTTCAAAATATTAAAACCAGGTAAAGTTTTATCTTTAGCTCTTGCCAACTGCCCAATTGTTAAAGCTAAAAAAAAATAATATCCAAAATAAGTCAGGAGCTTACTGATAAGTATATAATCTTGAATCTGAATCTAACTGTACTTCCACTGTAAGTTAGTCTTTTAAAAATCATTGAAACTGAATACCAGATAAATTATGAAAGCACATAAGCAGTCACACAAAGTATAATGATTTACCAAGGAAAACTAAATTAGGTAATTAAAACTATTAGATGAAACGTTGTTTAACAACTACTGTGCTCAACTTTCTTCATAGATTTGCTTTCAATTTAATGATTCAGTAAGATGACCAGTGACTCTATGGTACCAGTGTGAGTGGTTACAAAGAATGTTTCATACCATTAAAACCATGTAAACAGGCTTTAAACAATGCGTTCTGGCAGCTCAACATACTTTGCAGCATTTTGAGAACACTTGTTTTGCCAAAAATAAGCTTGCAGCATTAAAAGAGTGACCTAGCTTTTTTGTGACTGTCAGAATTCTGCACTTTTCACAAAACCATGGAAAAGACTGATACAATGTGCTTTAAATCTGGCATCACTAAATAATCTAAAAAAGCCTCTGTCTCTTTCTGGATGTGACAAGCTGATCTGTCCTCAGCTGTTGTGAAGAATATTGCTAAATATTATCCCATAAGCCCAGCTACAATCATCATTCTGGTGACAGCAAATTTAGCTAAAAATGTGGTGTCCATTTTCTCATCATACTCTGTGGGCTTTTTATTGGAAAAATGTCATTAATTGCTTTCCTACCATTATAACTATGTGCTTTATTTTGATTTCTAATGTAACAACCAGGAGTCAGACAATTGTCACTGATATGAGCCCTAGAGGACGGAAACAAGACCTCTGAGAGCCAGTGAAGCACTATCAGAAAGGGTGATGGTACAAATAGAAAGTTCCCTTCCAGAATAATAACAAGTATGTCATCATAAGGATACATTATATAGAATGAATGAAAACCAAACAAAAATCCTCGCATGGTAAAGTATGGCTGTTTTGTTTTAAGGAGACATGATGAGTCAATTCAAAATGAAAAAATAAGTTGATGCCAATAAAAAATAGATAAAATATATGGGGTTTGGTAGGAGGTTGTCACCTGGATTTCAATAATGGCCATTATGAGTGCAGTTCTAAGTATAGAAACCAGAGGACATAATTTGCAAGCCAAGAAAATGAATGTGTTCCCTAAGCAATGTTACAGACTATTAACTTTTCAAGAGTGTTCATTAAGGTGTTTTATTTACAAAACTTTAACTTAAAAGCCATTGTGAAACTCAGAGAACTACATCTTATAGAACACTAGAACAAGTCTCCAGGCACCTTTTTGTGGAGCAAGATGCACTCAAACACAGTGGCAGTGACTTTCACAGTCATAAACAATTATGTCTCAAACTTCTTATAAATTGAAATAGTAATGCCTATACAAAAGTACAGTACAAATATATAAAAGGTTCCCCATTAAAGAAATTAGTTTGTTATGCTCTGTCCTCTGGAGATATACCTCAGAATTATCCCTATCAGGTATCCTAATGCTCCTTGATTCTTCTTAGATTAAATTTGCCAGATTCCAGATTTTTTTCCTGATTTCTGTGTAGCTAGTTAAAAGGTTCTTATTTTTCATAACCTTGTGTTCTGATGAACAGGACTGCCCAAATAGCATGATTTAGACTTGCTAAGTGTTATGAATATGAAACTACAAACTTCTGAAGTAGCAGTGCCTCTAAGCAAAAATGCTATTACATGTTTTGAATAAAAATAAAATAGTTAATTTTGTTTGTTTGTTTAAAGGTAAACTGTGGAGTGCTGGCTCTCCCAGCGCGGCCATGATCTTGTGGATGTGATCAACCCAGCGTGCGAATAAGGGTCATCTGCAACTTTAAGGAAGATAAGAGCCGGACTCGCTAACCGCAAGTAGGCGTACCGTCCATACGTCAGGACCCATGGACAGCAACAAATTAGCTATATGTATTCGCTGCGTGCTTTGCTCGTGACTATCTCGTGACTAAAACCGAGATTATAAAAGCTGTGTAACTCTGCTTAATAAAGGAGAACGACCATACTCATATTGAGAATACCTCGTTACTCCGGGTAGTCCTACTCCCACTCCCAACAGTAAACCTCTCACTATTTTGAAACAGAGTATTTCACTAAACATGTTGAAATAAAATATACTGATATCTCTGAAATGTTTAGTCTATTTCTGGAGGCCAAACGATCTGACTTCCATTTTACTCTTTCTTGCACCTTGTTCATAAAACCCTTTTTCCTTGCACTCTGGTAGGCTTAGCTAGGTAGAGGATGGAGGCACAAAATTATACCAACTGCAGAGAGATCACAAAATCAAGAAAATGCATTATAAACTTATCTCCGACTTTTCTGTTTCCCTTTGGGCTTTCAATGTATCTTTCTATTGAAAGCATTGGGTGCGTTCTAAGAAACAGGCAGAAGAGAAATCTTAGTGTTAGGAATTGCTGATAAAGAAATAAAGAATACAATTATGCCACAGTATGGACCTGAATCCTGTAGAATGCTGGTCAACCTGTCTCAAAAAATACTTACTGGAAAAAATTCGGAGAAGGGTAGCAAGGATAGCAAAAAGCTGTATGCTAGTCCCCATGGAAGGAATGAACTAAATAGACTAGAATTCATAGGTAAGGGAAGAGATTACAAGAGACATAAAACAGACATGACATCTACAAAATGATGATTGGCATGACAAGGCCAAAGAGAGAGTATTTGTTCACTGTCTCTTCCAAGATAGCATAGCATCCAAAGGTGCTAACATATATGCAGTTTAAAGCACATTAGAGGAGCTTCTTCATGTATTAGGTAGGTAAACTGTGGGTCTCCTTGCCACAGAAGGCTGTTGATATTAAAATTTTACATGGTTCAAGTGGAAACCAGACAAACTCATGGAAGAAAAATCTGTTGAGGATGTTAAAAAGCTTCTTTTAACTCAGGCAGACTCTCAGCTGCACATTGCTATAGTTTGGAAGATTATTTAGGACCAGGATCAGTATATTTTTAATCTGTTCTTACAGTCTTTGTTAGGCATCTACTCTTACCCCCGTCAAAGGCAATACTAATCTTGTTCTGACTCATTATAGCTATTAACTGTGTGTCCACCTCTCATTACCAGCAGCAGCACCAACGTACATGTGTTATAATACAATTGAACTTTAAATTAACCTGAAAGTCTAAACGATACATAGAGAATTGAAATATAAAAGATTGTGTCAGAGATATTTCTTTTGCTCCTTGGCCAGCTGTGTGACATCCAACACAGCTGGTCGCAACATCAGCTTATAGGGGAGAAGAGAGGAAAGAACTTCTGCAAAGTGATTACAGCACAGCAATATGTTCTCTATAAGCAATTCCCCACTGACAGTCATTCATCAGAACACACACTAGATCATGGCCATGAAGCTGGGGCTTAACTGAGTCCCTGAGGATATTTGCTTTCCACTGTGCCTCAAAGGAGCTAACAAGAATAAAACTCAGACCCACCCAAAATAGCCTGCCTGTCCCTGTCCACAAGACACTACCCAAATGTGTTTCTAGACTAGATATTCTATTTCAATCGGCCCTTTTGTGTCATATGATTTCTGAATATAAGGCAAGATTGATGTCAGTGCAAACCAAAATTGCTCTTAAGATGAGTAGGTACGCAAACTGTTACTGCTAGTGTCACAGAGGTGTACGTTTTCTCCTTTAAAGAAAATATTTTTACTACTTATTCAAAACAATAAAGAAGGTTCATTAAATTATGGATGAATAGTATGCATAAACTGCTGATTCTCTATACATTTTTGTAATTGTTAAAAAGTAGCTTGCTTACAAAATCTTTAGCAAATTGTTATGTTTCTACCAAGGGTCATCTATTACTTTTTCCCCTTGTTTTTTTCTCTTCCTTTTTCTTTTCTTTCCTTTTATAGATGTACCATTTATCAAGACATTTTAAATAATGCAGCATCTGTAGCAGATGTAGCATTAAACATCATTTTTTTAAAACTATGGCAACTTTGGCAGGGTCAAAGTTCAGAAGAAAATAATAGCAATGAACTTTTATGTGTAAATTGACTCTAAATAATTGGTTAGAATAATTGTGCAAGAGTTTTTATAGGCATAATTTAAATGATAACCCAAATCATCAGGTTTTATTACATATTTTAAGAATTCTCTTAATAAGATTCATAAGGTTGCCTTTAAATAATGTGTCTCAAAAAACAAAGAAGATTGTATGGCTATCACATGCTTGAATACACTGACACCCAGAAGAGAGAAAATAATCAGTACGACAATTAAAAATTCATTAGGATTAAATCAGTCCAACAGTTGAAATAATAGCATTGTCAATCAAATTTATCCACAAGATGTTATTGCCTGCTGGGAATAAGCAGATTTCAAAATCACAAGACTCCTCCACCATATGAAGTCCAGAAGCCCTGACTGGACATAAAAATCAGTAAAATGCTCAACAGTTTCTCTTCTTTGTGCCCTGTGTCAGTGACGAGTACAATAGATAACAGATGTTTTCTCCTTATCAGAAAGCCTCAAAGTACAACTTTCTTTCATGAAAGATTAAGGGTAACTTATTGGTCAGTATTATTGGTCAATATCTTAGTAGAAGAAAAATAATAAAGCCCATGTTAAACAAGCATGGACTTGCATGGTAACAGAGAGCTGACACTGAGAAGTACTGTAATCAGAATGGAAAAAATGTAAGGTAGCTTACACGAGCCCTGTGCCCAGAAAGCTTGAGTTACAGGTGTGAACCTTCTCAGTTTTTCAACCTCACTGTTTGGAGGTGCCGGGCCTTTGGAAATTACAGCTATGTCCTACTGAAAATAAATTAGTTCTTTTATCCAACTGAGAAATGGTCAAAAGAAAATATATATTTCTTAACCAAAAAGAGGATGTGATATTTCAGCAGTTGAAGTGCACAGTAATTTGATAACCTGTGAGGGAAGGTGTAATACATTATCATTTCAAATTATCATCAGTAAATATTATCGCTAACAAAAATTTGTCACTGAGAAAACCGTTTGTTTATTACAGCTGAACTATATAGTGAATGCGTTAATATTGATTGATCAAAATTTTTTTTCTACTTAATACTCACATAAATTTTGTTCCCTCTCAGGGTTAAAATCCACCCTATTCTTAAAACTGGAATAGATAGGATGAAAAAAAAGAATAAATTCTCATCTTGCTATGTAAAAGCGAGGCCAGGTAGAATTGAGAGGTCATGAAACTCCTAGATTGCTCCATGCCATTATGGCAATTAAAAAAATCCAAGCAACTAACCCAATAAACAAAAATGTTATGTTCAGACTAGAAATATATTAGACAAAAAGTATCTCACTCATTTGTTTTCTTTTTTTGCCCAGTCAGCATGCAAGTTGGAACTCCATAATCATGAGACAACTATAACGCAAGGCAGATGGTGCGTGGATAAGCCAAGAAATGAGTTACAAAGAAATGCATTGCTAGAAAAAGCTACCTGGGACTAATCCACAGGAGAACTACTTCCAGGTTTATTATTTATATAATAATTTATATTTATTATTTATAAACCTAATACAGGTTTATTTTATTATAGTTGTGAGTACACTTAAGCGTTCTTCTGCTCCCTATTTTTATACATGCCAGTGTGAGGAGAAGCTGTTTAAGTGAAGTGGGTTTGGCACAGCTGCTCTGTGTGTGCCATCCAAGCATGCTCCAGAAGGGGTCATTTCCACATAATGTAAGAGGGGTTCTTTCCACTAAAGGATGGATTTGGAAGGAATAGAAGTTTCATGGTCACCACAGATTTCCACATTCAATTGATTTATGCTGGAAATATCCCATACATTGTGCCAAACCTGAGAATTTAATGGCATGCTCCAATTCTCCTTCCTTCTTTCAGGTTCAATGTTGCCAAACCTCACATCAGCTCCAAGCACCTCAGAACAAGGAGCATCTACAGACATACAGAGAAATGTCACAGGATCAATAACAGACTCAGAAAATGTCAGCAATCATCAATTTCACAGAAAATATGACGGAGGACAGGGTAATGCCATCAGACTCGTGTCATTTTACTGCCATGCATTTGAACGTGGTGGGTTTATGCAAATACCAAGCAATGGTAAGGAAAGATTAAAAAAAATACTAATAAAAACCCACTCATTTTAAAAACCTGAAGAAAAATAATTCAGATACAATTGAGTTGTAAATTGCGATAATGTCTCTATTGCTCATTTCCCCTCAGAAGCTTCACTAAACTTAATGGTAAACTGCTTTGTCTTAGGGGACTGTCCATACCAAATTATTTTGGGACTGATTCTGGGTAATTTGATTAATATGGATTCAAAATCCACAGTGACATCCTAGCATGCCAAATTTCTCACAAAGCCATGGCCTAGTGCTTTGCTATAACACCTCCCTAAAAACCCAAGTACAGAGAATGTAGTTTGCACCAGAAGCTTGATGGATATTATGTTAAAGGATGCATAAGGCCGGGGGACAAAAAAGCGACCTAACTGGGGGAAAAACCAAAAACCGAGCGCGGAACCAACAAGTGCAGGGAGAGTGAGGGTGCCCCAGGCCCCCCCCCTCAGTGAGGGAAACGTGAGCTCCTGCCGGCGGTCAGCGGTGACTCACCCGGGGGTGCGGGGACAGGAGTGGCGGTTAATCTCCTCAGGTAGAAAAGTAGCCCCCAGGGAGGGCGGTGAACAGGGAGTGGCGCGGCAGTTTCCACAGGCAGGGCGCTGAGGGCCGGACTGGCCCACCAGGCGCTGGGAGGAGCAAGCAGCTGGTGACGCGGGTGTGGTAGCTTGTGCAGTAGGGCGCAGAGATTGTCACTCCTTGCTTGCTTGTAGCCGATCACACTGCTGCTGACCATGGTCTCCTCCAGAAAG